>NC_073303.1:379843620-379981120 GCF_027595985.1 Sorex araneus | reverse complement strand
GATCCAACTCTTGGCTACTGGCAGGAGCTGCGGCTTCATCAAACACGTAGCTACGCGTACCCAAAACTTTGGGGAGCAGTTTTGCCCCAAGGTGCCTGTGTCCGGGCAGTCGTGGGCGCAGGGAGAAGCCCCTCCGAGAGCCGCTGGTGGCCGCTCACTTTACTGCCCGGTGCACACGTGTTTCAGAGAGGGCCTCGGCGTAGAGGGTGCCCGTCACGTGAAGCGAGCGTCCCTGACCTGCCCCCTCCCCAGCGCGGCTGCACCCCTGCCCCGGCCCAGCTAGGGCCGGACGCTGCAGGCAGGGTGCAGTTGGGTGACACGTCTTGGGGACGAGGCTCAGCGTCAGCCTCCTGGTGCCTGTCGATGCGCCCGGACACCCCTGCTGGGTCTCTCTGCAGGGCGGGTCCCACCAGCCCGCGCCGGCGCCTGCTGCTCACGGGGGCGGTGCTGGTCCGAGCTCGTCCCGCTCCGGGGGCAGGGACAAGGCCAGCACTGCAGGTCTGTGGCTCAGCTGTCCCCGAGGCCAGGATCTGCACCGTGCCCGGGGCAGAATGTGCCAGAAGCAGAGTTACGGTTCTGCCTTGTGCACTGTCTGGGGCCCGAGGGTCTCTGCAGAAAGGGGCCGCTCCCCCCGCCCCCCCCCGGACTCTCGGCCCTCAGTCCCCGACGGAGTGCTCCGGCCTCTCTCGTACTCCATGCCGGGCTGCGGCCGTGCAGGAAGCAGAATCCCGGACAGACGTCAGCACAAACGCCGAGCAGAGGGCGTGACCCCAGGCGCCCCGCCCCAGCCGCCCAGACGGCCCCCCCTTCCCCCCCCCGACAGGAACGCCAGAGACTTCAAAACAGAAAAGCCAGAGAAAAAGAGCCCAGAAAATTAAAACACTCAAAATCAACTGGGGACAAATGGATACTCGGTTCAAAAATCCTTTTGTAATTGGGTTTCCCCCGGATTATCGCATTACTGTCCACAAATGGAGCCGATATGTTCCAATCTGCCGGGCCCTCGGGACCTGGCCAGAAGTGTAATATCCACCCGCGCAACGCTGAGAACTTAAAATGCAAGAAAGAACTGGTGAAACGTATTAGTTTCATAATTATGCAAACAGACATGTCTAGAGGGGGTGGCCAAGTTCATTTACATTTTAACTTGATTTTTATTCATCAAGTAATCAGGTGGGCATGGGCCTTGTAGTTACAAGGAAGAAGTTCTTTCTGGAATAGGGTGCAATAAAAATATGAATCCTCCACAGAGCTGCTCCCAAATTAAAAATAAATCCAATACCGAGGCCCGTGCTGCAGGCTGCCTCGCTGCCCGGCGGAACTAGGTCTGTCTTTGTATCTTGGACCATCCGATAATGATTGCACGTTACTAGGGCGAAATTAAATGCTAAAGTGCATTTGTCAAAACAATGAAGAGCGTGTGCACGCAGGGCAGGGCGGGGCGCCCTGTGCTGAGAGCCCTGCCGTGTTCCAGCAAACCAGCGCCACGCCGCTCCCGGGAGAGCCGAGAGGGCTGGGCACTGCCTACGGGCTGCCCTGGCAGGGTGGGCGCGGGCGGCTGCAGGAGCCGTGAGGCCAGTGTCCATGGGGGCCGGGTGGGGAGGCCCCTGGACAGCTGAGCCCAGCCGGAGAGAGAAGCGGGCGTGCCGTGAGGGTCCTCTCTGGACGGCGGCAAGAACCTTCCGTGGTGGAGGGACGGCCCCTCCTCAGGATGTGGCCGTGGGTGCTCAGGGCTGACGTGGGGGGAGGCGGGTCCCCCCGAGGGAGACAGGGCGGGGCCACCCTCAGCCTGTGCCCCCCAGCCCCCCCAAGAGCCACCCGCACCCTTCACAATGGCAGAAAAACGCCTGTGCCCTTTCAAAGGCAGGGGGGCGCCCTGTGGCCCCGGGAGGGAGGGGCCTTTCCCCTGCCAGAGCCCTCGGACTTCTCCGAGCGAATCAGCGATGGAGCTCGAGCAGCCTCCACCCCTGCTTTGGAGGCCGAGACACCAGACGACGGTTCCGTTTCTCGGCGTAAGACGTCCGAGTGGCGGCTTCGGTTCCGGGGAGGGTGATGCTGTTTGAAGATGGCCGGGGGCCGGTGGGTCCTGCGGTGAGTGAGATGGTGGCCGTTTGGGAGTGACCCTGGCTGGACCCACGAAGCCTCCAGATCCTTCTCCCAGCCTATTCGAGGAGAGAAGGGCCGGGCCCCGCTGGGCCATGCACACTGCACACTCCCCTAGGCTTCATACTCGCCCCAAAGTGCTCTCCCAGCGCTGGACTGACCCAGACCCGCACACAGACCCAGACCCGCTCTGCAGAGACTGCACGTGCGAGCACAGTCCTAAGAGCCAAGCTCACTCTCGCTTCCCGGCAGCTCCCCCGGGGGCTTCTGCGGGTCTGGGGGAGAGAGGACGCGGAGCGGCACTGCGGAGAGGGTCAGCGGGCTGCTCCGTCCCCAGGCCCGGGGCGGGGTGTCTCCAGGCCGGGTCTCCAGCGTCTCTGCAGAGACAGCCAGGCTCTTGCCCGCCCTCCCTGACTCCCGGCAGCCCCCAGAGCTCAGCCCCCCCCCCCCCGCCCCACCATGAGGGCAGGACTCAGCCCGTGTTTCTCCAGGACCCGCCGGGCTGAGCACGAAGCGCGTCACCCTCAGGGCTGATGTGCTGACACGCCCTGGACACAGGACACAGGTGTGCACACCCCTGCTTTGCACGGAGCTCGGTTGGAGTGTGGACGTGTGGGTCCCCGGTGTGGGCTCGGCCCTGCAGCCACACGCGCCGGACTGTGGCCCCTGGTGGGTAGGGGTGAGTCCTCCAGGATTGCATCTAAACGGCATGGCTACACGAGAGCCAACCTGGGGTCGGGTTCCCACATCCCAGTAAGTGTGGAAGCCTCACGCCCCCCAGGTCTGGTGCCCGCCCCCAGCTGGCTGACCTGCCCCGGCCTCGGCCTCCTCCCTCGCCCAGCTGCACCATTCTCCGGGCCTGAGTGACGGCAGCTGTGCCTGGCCGTTCCCTCTGCATTGGGAGTCGGTATTCCCGGGGGGGGGGGGGGGGGGACGGCCCTCGTCCTTTGGTGCTCACTGAGTCGAGGCCTCGCCTCGTCACCCCCAGGCCTCCATGTTGTTAGGGGACCCCGTCCCGCACTGCGAGAGCCCAGGCAGACGCCGCTGGACACACACAGTCCAGCTCCACCCATCGGTCACTGACGGCCGGGCTGTGCCCTGCTCGGGCTGTGTCAAGCGCTGCTGTTCAGAGAAAGGGCACGCGTGTCTCCACAGACCACACCCTCCTCCTGAGTCAGTACCTTCCCGTGGCATGGCCCACCCCACGGAGTCACTGCTCCTCGCTGGGTGGATCTCTGTACTGTTTGCCACACGGGTTGCAGACTCACACACACATACACACACACACACACACACACACACACGCACACACGCACACACGCAATTGTGTGCAGAATTCTAGTTCTCTTTCCCACAGCCTGACCACACTAGAGCTTTCCATCTTTTAGCTGCTGGTTATTCTCACTGGGAGGAGGCGGTATCTCGGGTGGTGAGAAACGTGTTTCTAGTCGTAAATGAGCCGGGCACTCCGTGTGCCTCGGGCACCTCTGTGTGCCTTGTTTGGAAATGGGTCTTTTCAAGTCATCCACCCTTTTTTTAATGAGTTGGTTTCGTTGTTGCATTGCGTGAATTCTTAAACTCAGTGGATACTAACCCTTTGTCAGATGTATCACTTGTATCACTGTTGCCCCGTTGATCTTCGATTGATCTTCGATTTGCTCGAGCGGGCTCGAGTAACGTCTCTACTCGTCCCTGTCACATGCTAATGTAGCCCAATGGTATCTGCTCGTTCCAGGAACAGGAAGAGCCTCAAACCGTTCATTCAGGGTTTTGACGAAGAAATCTGACCATCTCTTTGGTGGGCGGCCACTCGGTCTTCTGACATCCCGTGGAATCCAGTCTGTAACAGCTCTAGTCCAGCGGTCGTCTCTGAATCACATTACATGTCCAGATGTGAGGGGTGCAAATATTTCCTCTCGTATTCTGTCAGTTGACTTTTAATTTCTTGCTGTTTCTCTCACTGACCCCAGGGCCTCACAAACAGGGCCAGGGTCCTGCCACCTCAGAGCACCACCTGTTTATTCTTGCTTCCATTTCGAGTGATGCTGGACTGTCTCTGGGGGCACTGAGCTTATTGCCTTTCTTTTTTCTTGTATTTTATGTCTCAGGTTTATGACAAAGTTTCTAAGCCTCTTGGATTTAACTTTCTAATATGATGGCAGTGGGTAGGGCGTTCGCCTTGTATGCAGCCGACCCGGGTTCGATTCCTCTGCCCCTCTCGGAGAGCCTGGCAAGCTACCAAGAGGTTGGGAAACCTACTTGGCCACATTGGGGGAAAAAAAGAATCTAAATCATTATTTAACATCATACTGTCACTGTATCACTGTCATCCCGTTGTTCATTGGTTTGCTCGAGCGGGCACCAGTAACGTCTCCATTGTGAGACTTGTTACTGTCTTTGGCATATTGAATATGCCACGGGTAGCTTGCCAGACTCTGCCATGCAGGCGGGATACTCTCAGTTTCTGACAGTCATTAGTTTGATAATAATTTTTAAATATCTATATATGTTTATGTATATATAAATTATGTAATAATAATTTTGATAATATACAATATATGTATTAGGATCCAGTACTACATATTTGCATGGATTTTCTTCTTTATAAATTTTGTTCATTGGTGACAATAAGATAACATTGCTATGTTTTTTTCAGTTACAGTAAAAATGGAAACCTCAGTCTATGAAGTTTTAGTATGTAAGAACTGAGGGAGTTTTAAGAGCTCTGTAGGTTGCCTGTTTTAGTTAATAATGAGAAAGGTAATTCCAGTGGTTATATGGCTACCCCAAAGCCAAATAATTATTTAGGGATAGGTACTGTGAAATTGAATCTAATGTGGTTACTTTCATTACTCCGATTAAAAAATATAATGTCATATTTTTAATATGGACCATTTAAAAAAATAAAATCTATTATCTTACATAGTTTAGGCTGTTAGATAATAAGCACTGATATTTGATATAAATAAATAGTCGTATTTTCTTAAAGTGATGTTGAGATATTAAGTCTTAATCATTTCTTAGTATGTTTCTTTTTTTTCCCCGCTTTATTTAAACACTGTGATTTACAAAGCTGCTCATGATGCCTGTTACAGGCATTCAATATTCCAACAGCAGTGCCCCCCCGCCACTGTCCCTTCCTCCACAGTTGTCCGAGATTGTCTTCATCTTCACCTTCATCTTCCCAACCACCCCTCAAGCCTGCACGGCAGGCCCATGATAATTAATTTTACATTGCTTGTTTCCACTGAATGGCAGATGGAATGACCAAAAAATACTTAAGAGAAAAAATTTGAAAATTGTTATATCTCATCATGGAGTCATCAAATCTTTGTCTGAGGGTTTATTAAGTTGTTGCTAGTTAAGCCATCTTCCTAGTTGTTTTTGTTTCTGTTAGCTGAGATTAGTTGGTTTCTACATTACTCTCCTACCCATCTGGAGTGCTCCTACTGGGATGTAAGTATTAGCATTACAGAGTTTGGAGATGTCGCCCCAGAAAAATCTAAAATATTTAACTTGGTGGTCCAGCTGGAGGCATGGCGGTGTGCGTGCAGCTGTTGGGGTGGAAACTCCCCCCGCCCCCCACCGCTCCCGAGACAGCCTCGGAATACTCAGTCAGGAAAATGGGTATCCAGGGAATTTTTGCGGCTAGCTGATCTCTTCCAGGACTTCCTTGTGCGTCTCTGGAACAGGGCTGGTAGGTGAGCTTACGCTGGGTGTTAGTGTGGCTGCTGGGAGGCCAGGGAGGTTGCCCATCCCAACCCCGAGAAGGCCAGGGACTTCAGCCAAACCCAGCCCAGTGTACCCGGAATTTTCAGCAGGTTAGTACCCCGGCGGAATCAGTTGTGATGTGTCGGAGTCTGACTGGAGGCATGGTGGCAGCTGTTCTTTTTTTTTTTTCTGCTTCTTATTTTTATTTATTTATTTATTTATTTTTATTTTATTAGTGAATCACCGTGAGACAAAGTTACAGACTTACAGGTTTTTATGCTTACGTTTCAGTCATACAATGATCGAGTACCCATCCCTCCACCAGTGCCCATTTTCCACCACCAATGGTCCCAGCATCCTTCCCACCACCCCCTCCCTGTCTCCTTCACCCCACCCTGCCTCTGTGGCAGGGCATTTCCATTTGCTCGCTCTCTCTTTTTGGGTGTTGTGGTTTGCTACAGAGGTATTAAGTAGCATCATGTTCGGTCTATAGTCTATTTTCCGCCCACATCTCCCATCCCTAGTGGGCCCATCCCTAGCATCCTTTGCTTGGTGATCCCTTCTCTATCTGAGCTGCTTCTTCACCTAGCATGTGAGGCCAGCTTCCAAGCTGTGGAGTACTCCTCTTGACACTTATGTCTACTATTCTTGGGTGTTAGTCTCCCATTCTGTCACTTTATATTCCACATATGAGTGCAATCTTTCTATGTCTGTCTCTCTCTTTCTGACTCATTTCACTTAACATGATACTTTCCATGTTGGTCCACCTATACGCAAATTTCATGACTTCATCTTTTCTAACAGCTGCATAGTATTCTAACAGCTGCATAAAAACCCTCGGTGTTTGGAGAAAGGGCCCATAACCTGTGACTGGCAGAAGACCTAGGCAGACGCGCCAGAGGGTCACCAGTCAAAGGGGGAGTTTGGAGACGTCCCCCGCCTCTCCGGGAAGTCCCCGATGTGGAATCGGGATGTCACCTGTTTGCCTAGTCCTGTTCATATTTGTCTGTGCTTTTGTCCTGTCTTGTGTGTGTGTGTGTGTGTGTGTGTATTTGGCCTGTTCATAAACCAGCTGGTCACCACAGGCCAAAATCAGATTATTCCTTTGAGCTTAATGGAGAGTCATTTTAAGGCGGTCCCAGAGGAGGCACACAGCTTCTCGCTCGAGGTGAGAAGGACGTTCCTCACCCTCTGTCCATCCGAATGGCCAGCCTTCAACGCTGGCTGACCAGCAGGAAGTACTTCTGATCTGGGGACCATTCTGAAAAATTAAAGGTAAAGTTTTCTCTCCAGAACCGGGAGGACACACAGACCAGCCCCCTCACATCCTGGTCTGCCAGGAACTGGTTGAGGGCCCCCTGCCTGGTTAAAACAAGAGCTTCGTGAAACAGCAAGAGATAAAATTAGGCTATTTAGCTTAATGACAGAGGTATAGTAGCCATCAAAACAAAGTTTTCTCCCCAGAGGCACACAAACCAATCTCGGAATGCAGTGGCTGCTGGCAGAAATACCTCTGGACTTCATACCAGAATCCCAAAACTGGGCGGCCAATTTCACGACCATGCAACATGATATGCTCATTCTTACCAACAATAGAAAACATACGATCTAATGATGCCATTCTGACAGGTCTGACTGTTGGGGGGAAAACTCCAAATAATGAGAGTGAGTTTTCAGTCAAATTTGAATGTTATAGCAATGAGAGAGTTAATTGAAAATCATCTGCCACACAGGCAGAGGGGGAGAGGGAGGGAGGGTCTCTGGGGTTCTTGGTGTTGGATCATGTGCACTGGTGAAGGGATGGGTGTTTGATCATTGTATGACTGAGACTTGATCCTGAAAGCCCTGTAACTGTTCCCACGGTGTCTCAATTAAAAAGCATAAAATAAAAAACAAACAAATAAATAAATTAAAATTAAAAAATTAAAAAAACAAAGTTTTATCATGTTTTCATAAACATTAACAGCTCAAGAGTTTTCTTATGCTGCTATTTAAAAGTTTGGTGAATTGTGAGCGTTGTAAAATGAGACAATGATTAGCATTGTCTGAATTTCTGAATTTCTTGGTAGATCAAGCTATATTAAGTTCAGTAAAACAAGGAGGTTAATACCTGTGAGATATGACTGTAAGAAAGAAGTATGAGTGTGTATTTTAAGTAAAAAGGATGATGGATGAAGACATCACTAGTGGAAAAGGGGAAGGAATCCTTTTAAGTGAGAAACAGGACAGAATGAACATAAAGGAATGTGTGGAGGGCTTCAGTATGTAAATAAAGGTATAGGTCTGAGGTTATGTTTTAAGAGAGAAACTGTGATCAAACTATATTGTCATAAGAAACTCTTTAAATTACCTGCAGAATTGTCCTACTATCCAGACTCTTATTACAGTGCTCTTAGACCATTGGAAATCAAGGTTTTCAACAGGGAACTAAATGAGTTTGACATGATGTTGTTAAACTGCATAGTCTATCTCTAAAGAACTTAATGCTTCTTTTGACTAGGACACATAGCAAGCAGGTACATCTCATTGTGGGTAAGGGGAAATATTTGCTTTTCTCTCCTTCGCATGCGTCATGGCAGTATGTTGGTTTGCATGAACCCAGACAAAAGCCTTTCCTCTTTCCTCTGTGCAGTAGGGTCTAGCCCTGGTGTAGACAGGAAAACCAGCTGTGGGACCCCGAAAGCCCTCTTCCAGGGAAAGATGGGGGATTTGTCTAAATGACGGGAGTGGGTACTTAGCAGTTACTGTCACTCCCTACAGACCTCAGGGAGACCCTAGAGGCAGGCTGGCTCAAGGAAGGACTGGACATCGTCTGTGCGTGGAAAACGAGGAAGCTGGAAATCTGCCATGACTGACCCAGCCTGGGCCCTGTCCTCAGAGTCCAAAAGCAGGAGTCCGGGATCTCCCCCAGGCCTGAAGAAGGGACGGGATGGACTCCTGACTGCCAGGACACTCCTACGGAGGGCGAGAAGCGAGAGGCCACGTCCAGCTCAACCTGAAGGCTCCACCTCTAGTTCATCGTGGGGCCTGACCGTCACATGTGATGACCCAGCCTGGGGCAGCCCTGACGTGAGGTAAAACATTAAACGCCGTTATTGGCGGGTCTCCTGCTCTGTCTTTGACCACCCCCCAGGACTTCTCAGTAAATAACAGGGTACCCCAAACAGAGCCAGTCTTGCTGTGCTTATGCAAATGAACAAGCCAGGTTTGTTAAGCCATCTGGCAAGTTTAAAACGAAGGAGAGAAAACCATGTTTCTGTAACTTGCTTTTTATAAGAATCAGATTCTAATTCTGCAAAGGTGATTAAATATGTGTATTTTAACCTTGATTTAAAAGGTAACCTCCTTAGGTAATCCATAACATGCTGTCGCTAGGCTGGCCAGGAGAGCGGAAGCCAGAGCCTTACCGGAGGACCTCAGCTCAAAGTGCAGGATCAATTGCTTTCCCCCAGCCTGCCGATTGTCTAAAGTACTGAGAGTGGGCAGGGCAGGCTAGACTGGTTCTACGTATTCATTCTTAGTTGTATGAATACATACAGTCATTTAGAGAGAACAGAGATTTTTTTTTAAGCTCTAAATTCTTGTTCCATCGTGGGATTAATACCCCATTTAGAGAATATTTCCTCTAAGCCAGAACACTCTGCAGAAGAGGAAGAATGGGCATCAGAGCGAGATTTCCAAAGGGAAGTTGAAAATTGCTGACCCTTGGACTAATGCAGTGAAATATTATTGAAAGGATTGAACAGGGCAGTAAGAAGGAAGTGAGGTGGCTTGAGATTTCACCCCTTGCACAGGCAGGGTCAGGCCCCTGTGTCAGCAGGAAGCAGCTCCAGAAGACGGAACTTTGACCATTTTCCCTGTAAAGATTTAGGTAGTGAAATCTCTAGGGGAAATGATGTCAGTATATAGATTAAGGAAACAACCCCTCCCCCGAAAATCCCTTCCAATTGCCCTGTTGTGAGTGCGAACCCCCTTTACAGAGGGACTTGGCTCCCTGTGGAATTCTTTTGAGTTGACTGCCACTGCTCCAACTTAGCCTCAGAAGGGAAGTGTAGGCCAGGATGTCTGATCTCTCTCCTCCAGCCACTACTGGCCCTCCGGGGTCAAGACCCGGCTCCATGCGGGGCTTGGAGCACACAGCCAGAGTGAAGGGGAGCTCGTAACTCCTCATCCATACGCACTGGGAGAGCCGGTCTGGATCAAGTGACGTAAGACTCCCCCCGAGAACCTCCGTGGAGAGGTCCTTACGCTGTGATCCTGACCACACCAACCGCTCCGAAGGTGGACGGAACCAAAACCTGGGTCCAGGGGTGTTACCGGCACGCCTTCCGCCCAGATATGATCCGGAGCTGCGGCACGAGAAACAGACCCTCCGCGCCTAAAGACTGTGATCCTGAGGTCTCCTAACCCATTTTGGCACCAGAGCGGCTTCTTGCAGCCATGCATTTTGACTGTGAACTGAGCTAAAATATTAGAAACCCAAAACCCCGCGATAGTGGCCGCGCGGACTCAGAGTCTTCACTCTCAGCAATGAAGAGAAATTATTAGATGATGCCTTTCAGCAGGCCTGGTGGTTGGGGAAAATTTCCAAACAATAATAGTGAGTTCTGTATGGAAATATGGAATGTACTCAAAGTATACAGAGAATAAAGGGAAGATCATGAGCTACTTAGGTGGGGGGTGGGGTGGGAGGGGGTGTATTGGGGTTCTTGGTGGTGGAACATGTGCACTGGTGAAGGGATGGGGGGTTAATCAGTATATGACTGTGACTGAAACCTGAAAGCTTTGTAATTTTTTTTCACGGTGATTCAATAAAATATTTCTTATCAAAAAAAAAGACCTGGGTCCACACTTTACACATAAAAGCTGCCTCCCCCCTTGGTGACAGAACGCCACCGACCAATGGCGCGTCCGGACAACGGGAGACGACCCCCTCAAGGTAAGACTGGAGAAAGTGACTAGGGAACCCTGGGAGGGGTGCGGGTTACTCTCTGTTTCTGCTCGTAGTGACGGCTGCAGAGCGAGCTCCTTACCTGGCCCAGTTTGGGCACGGGGCACCCTCTGACACCACGACAGGTAGGATTCACCTTGACCTGTGCCGGTTACGGCCCACGCTGGGACGGGTGTCTGTTCAGGGACCTACCGAGCCTCCTGTAGCCAACTGTAGAGTGGCCTCCCAGCGATTATTCCACAGGGCAGCAGACGGGCCCCTACACCGAGACCCAATAGTACTCGGCTTGCTTGCACGTGGCCCCTTGCTGGTCCCCTTGCTACTTCGCCAGTTCCGTCCTCCTGAATTCTGTTTAATGGTAAAGATTTGCTACAGGTCTGTTGCTATAGAGAAGGAGCTGGGAAGTCAACTTGTCACCTGGTCCCATCCCACCTGGGACCCCTAGTGCTCCTGTTGTGCTCCTGACCGTGGGCCCCCGCATCCTGGACAAGCTAGCGGTTTTAGTTAAGGGCAGAATAAAGGCAGTGCAGCTTGTGTGCTTAAGGCAGCAGGACACTGGCCCAGCCAGGGAGCCACAGGCCACAGGACAGTTAAGCATGCAAGAGTGGGATTGCTCTTGGAGGCACAGGGGGAGAATGAAGAGACGAGCCCCCCACCCCATCAGCAGTGGCAGCGCCTTGACCGGCGGCAAGAGTAAAGACAGTCCCGCCAGGCCGCAGGTCCAGTGCCTGAAACTGAGTTAAAGTGAGTTAAGTTTCCATCTCCCCGAAACGGAGCAATATGAAACTCACCAACCAGACCCCTGTGGTGGTCCCAGGGCCCAGCAGGGGGGGCTCACCCAGTCAACAAGCACCGAATCAGTAGGGCCAATGCCAAATATGAATCATTAAATAAACCACCGTTAACCACTAAGAATGGGAAGCTTCTGCAACCCTTTGGTATAAAATGCTACAAGAATCAGAGTCGGGGTCCTTGCCTGACTCCATTGCGTTGACTGAGAGTCAGACCCTTTATGTCTTTCCTTTATGTCCTTGAGCTATCAATAAAATTCCTTGTTTTTGCATCAGAGAGTGGTCTCTTACTTCTGTGCCCAGTCCGATTTAACATATGCAGTGAAATGTTATGTTTCTCCAGTGACCAAAATACAGAAAGAGCCAGCAGAATGGGAAAGAATATTTACCCAATACCCATCTGATAAGGGGTTAATATCCAGGATATACAAGACACTAGTAGAATTGCATAAGAAAAAACCTCCAACCCCATCAAAAAATGGGAAGAAGGAATGAACAGAAGTTTCCTCAAAAAAGAAATACAAATGGCCAAAAGGCACATGAAAAAATGCTCCACATCGCTAGTCACCAGGGAGACAAATCAAAAAAATAATGAGATATCATCTCACACCACAGAGACTGGCACACGTTCAAAAGAACTAAAGCAACCAGTGCTGGCATGGATGTGGGGAAAAAGGGACGCTCCTTCACTGTTGGTGGGAATGCCGACTGGTCCAGCCTTTCTGGAAAACAATATGGACAGTCCTTCAAAAACTAGAAATTGAGCTTCCATATGACTCTGAAATACCACTTCTGGGAATATATCCCGAGGATGCAAAAAGGCACAGTAGAAATGATATCTGTACCTATATATTCATTGCAGCACTGTTCACAATAGCCAAAATATGGAAACAACCCGAGTGCCCTAAAACAGATGACTGGTTAAAGAAACTTTGGTACATCTACACAATGGAATACTATGCAGCTGTTAGGAGAGATGAATCATGAAATTTGCTTATAAATGGATAAACATGAAGAGTGTCATGCTAAGTCAAATGAGTCAGAAAGAGAGGGACAGACATAGAGGGACTACACTCATTTGTGGAGTATAGAATAACATCATATGAGGCTGACATGCCAGGATGGTAGACACAAGGGCCAGGGGGATTGCCCCGTAGCTGGAAGACTGCTTCATGAGTGGAGGGGAGAAGGCAGCTGGAATAGAGAAGGGATCACTAAGAAAATGATGGCTGGAGGAATCAGTCGGGATGGGAGATGTGTGCCGAAAGTAGATAATGGACCAAACATGGTGACCTCTCAGTGTCTGTGTTGCAAGCCATAATGCCCAAAAGTAGAGAGAGAGTATGGGGAATACTGTCTGCCATGGAGGCAGGGGGAGGGTGGGAAAGGGGGGTGTACCTGGGATATTGGTGGTGGGGAATGTGCACTGGTGGAGGGATGGGTGTTTGATCATTATGAGATTGTAACCCAAACAGGAAAGCTTATAACTATCTCACAGTGATTCAATAAAATTAAAAAAATAAATAAATACTAAGTTTCTCTTTCCTTTATGTCCTTTGAACGGTTTATTTTAGAGAATTGTCCTTTTGGTACAAACAGAGGAAGACGATGCCATGCTTTTGTAACATGGGAGTTAATTGATTCCAAATAATATTTACTCCTGGGCATCCATCATATTTCCTTGACTGAAGCCTCAGTTGCCCTTAGATGACCTTAGTCCCTAACACCCAAAGGGTGGGTCACGCTGAGAGACTGGATAAACCCAGGGCAAGCCGTACGTTGCCCTGGCTGCAAGAGTGACAGGCTAAGCCCCATACGTGGTATGACAAGTTAAGTGCATGGTTATGGGACAAGCTCTGACATGACCCAAAAAGAAGTAACTGAATAAGGGCCCTGCTGGGGTTAGGAAAGACCGACCTGGCCTGGGGCTGTGGTCTGGGATATATAGTGAGTGTCCCCAGGAAAAGCCACTGTTTGAACCCAGTCCAGGCCATAGATAAAAGCCTGTGTCTCTCACTGATATGGCCGGGGGCCCGGCCATCAAGGGAAACGGGAGCCGTCGGTGGGGAACATGTCGGAGTCGGAGCTCGGCAGGAAGTGGGACCAGTGCCTGGCGGGTGCAGTGGTGAGGATGGATAAACACATGCGGAACATGCACCAGGTAATACCTCACCAGCCAACCTCCACTACCTCCACTACCCCGCCACCGCCGCGCTCCGGGACGCTTCCCAGACACTTGGGCCAAACCTCACGCATGAGTGAAGCCCCCAGAACCAGGTAAGGCAGAACTTTGCGACCTTGGACTACAGGCTCAAAGAGACCCAGAAACAAGATCCTCTGTCGGCCTCCTCCAATCTCCGGCCCCCCAGGGGTCAAACCCAGATGACCCACCCTACCAGCGCCAGATAAATACCTCCACTACCCAGCCACTGCCATGCTCCAGGCCGCTTTCTGGACCACCATGAGACACTTAATACCCATTTTCCATAGTTTCCGCAGCATATTTGATGGGGTTCAAATATGGTGTGAACCATGGGGACACCTGTAAGGGCTCTTGGAGGTCGCCCTAAAAGCCTCCATTCCTCTCGGAGAGCCCAGCAAGCTACCGAGAGTACCCCGCCCGCACGGCAGAAGCTGGCAAGCTACCTGTGGCGTATCCAATATGCCAGAAACAGTAACAACAATGAGCCTCAGTTGCCTGACAGTGAAAGAGCCCCCAATATGGCAGCGTTAAGAAGGATGAGCAAGGAGAGGCTGATAAAATCTCAGGGACGAACTAGACTGCCAAAACGAAGAAGGACTAAAATGACTGCCTGTATTTTCAATACACATACGCTGGCACCGGAAGCATCCATTGAGGACCAGAAGGTGCAAGTGCAGAAGATCAAGTACGACATCATTGGATTGACAGAGACGAGAAGGCATCAATCACATCACTCCATTTTTGACACCGGAGAAGAACTGTTCCTCGGAACATGTGACAACAGAGGCGTCAGTAGCGTCAGTGTCCTTGTCAACACGAACTTGGCCATGAGCATTGATTCATTCAAATGCCTAACAACCCGAATTGGACAATTACGCTTGAATAGATGTGGCTCACTGCCGGCAGTTTCTATCTTCATCGTCTACGCACCAACATCCAGCTACAATGAAGAAGAAATTGAGAAATTCTACACGGAGCTGGAGAAGCTCTATAAAGACCACACCTTCTACAAGATCATTGTCGGTAATTTTAATGCCAAAATAGGACCGAGAAGGTCGCCCGAAGAACTCCACATTGGGACCCATGGCCTAGAATGGAACAAACATGGTGAGAGACTGTCTGAGTTCATCATGTTAATCAAGACCATCCATGGTAACTCACAGTTCCAGAAGGCCAAATCTAAATGTTGGACATGGGAGTCTCCCCGTGGACAGTTCCACAATGAAATTGACCACATCATATTCAATAGAAGGTTTTGCCTGACCAATGTCACTGTTGTCCCAAAATTCCAAACGGGATCAGACCACCATCTCCTTCGTGCAAAATTCTATTTCACAGAGAGGGGAGGAAGGACAGTAAAGTTTAAGTTTAAGAAGAGAACTCCCAGAATGACCACCAACTGGGAGCTCTTTGGCACTATTGTGGCAACGTGGGAAAATGCCGTCATTGACAATATTGATGAGGAATACAATCGACTAGTTCGGCACCTCCATGACTGCACGAGGAATGCCGAGAGTGGGAAAGCCACAAACAGACGTCTGTCTTCAGAAACTCGAGCTCATTCACCAATATGGTTTGGCATGAGCTTCAGGCAATCACAAGCTAACATCCGAACTCGCAAAGCCGTGCAGAGAAGCAATAAAGGAAGACCTCAAAGAGAGAAGAGCAGCAGTGTTGGCCGATGTGGCAGATGCCAGGAAAACTATTTGCAACACTCACCTGTCCTTCGCCAACTATAAGACCAAGATGACTGCCCTCTGATGTCCTGATGGATCTATCACATCTTCCAGAAGAGCAATGAAGAGTATTATTCACGACTTCTACTCAGATCTCTTTGACAGCCATGTCCACCTGCCCACATACCAAATTTCATAGGATGGATATGTCGTTCCCAACGTCCTCCCTTCCAAAATCTGACATGCCATTTCTTCGGTAAAAACACATACAGCACCCTGTCCAGACAAGGTCAGACCTGAACACCTGAAGAACCTGCCACCAGTACTCATCAATACACTGGCTCAGCTCTTCACACGCTACCTGTCTGAATGCTAGTTTCCATCCCAATGGAAAACCAGCAGGACCATTCTGTTGTACAAGAAGGGAGACATCCACAACATTGGCAACTATCACCCAATCTGCCTGTTGTCCGTCATCTACAAGTTGTTCATTCGAGTCATCCTGAATAGAATAGGCAGAACACTAGACAAAGGACAACCATGTGAGCAAACTGGGTTCCAAAAAAGATTCTGCACAATCAACCATATCCACACAGTGACCAAGCTCATTGAAGTTTTGCAAGAGTTCAAGATGCCACTCTGTCTAACGTTCATCAATTTAAAGAAGGCCTTTGGTTCTGTTGAGACTGAAGCATTTATCGAAGCTCTAGCCAAACAGGGTGTTCAAACTCAGTACATCAAGATCCTCCACAAGCTGTATTACAGCTCCACCACCAGGATCTCACCATTCTACAAGGAAGTGATCATTGATGTAAAGAGAGGGGTTCGGCAGGGTGATACCATTTCACCAAAACTCGTAAGTACCATCCTCGAGAACGTCATGTGATGACTGGAATGGGAAGGAATGGGAGTAAAGATAGATGGTCGGCAACTACACCACCTCCGCTTCACTGATGACATCGTTCTAATAACAGTAAACATTAGCCAAGCGGCACAAATGCTGGCCGACTTCGACCGCAAGTGTGGAAAGGTCAGACTGCAGCTGAATCTCAGCAACCAATGTTCATGAAAAACAAACTAGTCCTGACGTTCCATTTGCTCTCAACGGAACAAACATCTCTGAATGCAGCAGCTATGTGTACCTGGGTCAAGAACTCAACATGAGGAACGACTTGGCGCCAGAACTGCGCAGGAGGAAGAGAGCAATGTGGAACGCTTTCAAGCGCCTCGAAGAAGTGGTTAAGAGGACAAAGAACCTCTGGCTCTGGGCACATCTTTTCGACTCCAGTGTTCTTCCTGCACTAACATACGCCTCAGAGACCTGGGCCCTACGCAACAGGACGAGAATGTTATTTGGGTCTCCCAAAGAAGAATCAAAAGAGCTATGTTAGGAGTATCATGTTTCACTCAAGTGAGAAGGAATCCAGAGTTCTGACCTTCGTCAATGATCAAGAATCAGGGATGCTGTCTTGTTTGCCAAGGCGTCAAAAACCAGATGGGCCGGACATGTAATGCGATTTAGAGATGACCCCTGGACTAGAGCTGTTACTGACTGGATTCTATGGGACGTCAAAAGACTGAGTGGCCGCCCACCAACGAGATGGCCAGACTTCTTCGTTAAAACCCTGAATGAATGGTTTGAGGCTCTTCCTGTTCCGGGAGCGAGCAGATATCATTGGGCTACATTAGCATGCGTCAGGGACAAACGGACACGTTACTGGCGCCCACTCGAGCAAAACAAAGACCAACGGGATGACAAGTGATACAGTGATCTCTTACCGTGCTCATACAAAATGACTAGAAATATTATTAAGAATTAAGTTTAAAGTGATTGTTTACATGGAATACCAGCAAAGGAAGGGAGAAAGTAACGTGCCCTTAGCTGGAATCCCACCCTTAGGGGGTCTCCTGGCAGGAATTGAGAGTTCTGGAGCCCCCAGGTGAGGTTCTGCCCTGGAAGAGCTTCCCCTGCTGGGGGGCTTCCCCTCTGCCCGTTGTCCGTCCTGTCCAGACACAGCTCTGTGCAGCTGCTGCCCAGACCCTTCGCGAATTCTCTAGGACTGTTGAGGGATTTTGAATAAAGGTAAACCACTGATTACCGACCACGAGTTACCCGCCTGTGCCCCGCTTCCTTCGTCCATCAGCCGGGGGGATGGTCACTGGCCCGGAATGCACCAGGGGACCCTGGTCACCGTGGACAGTGACTCAGAAAAGCGACATTTTTGTGTCGTTTTCTTTCCTTTCCGTTTCCCTCTCGGCGCCCTCCCCTGGCTGGGGGCTGGCGGCTGGAGTGCTGAGGCGGAGAGAATGTCTGCACCTGAACAGTAGCTCCTGCCCTGGTGCCCACCTGCCGTCAGCTGGCCGTGCAGATTCTGTCTTAGTAACTTCACCCAAATGGTCAACATGCGCTCACCCAGACCCAGAGGTGTGACCCAGGTCTGCCTCCTGGGGACAGGCTGGAGGGTGACTCTCTGGTGACAACACGGGGCTGTAAGCAGAGGGCAACACGCAGGGGCAGCACCGAGCACCTCTCTCCTGGGAAAGGCGATGGACAGTGGACCCTGAATGACCGCAGGGAGGGGCCTGGGCACAGGTGACTTGGGGGGGAGGGCACCTTCCCCTGGGCACCCTCCATCACGGGGTGGCGGCAGAGGCTGGCTGTGGCGGGGGGAGCGTGGAGCAAGACTGGTGGAGGCCACGATGCTGAGCGCCAACAGCAGTGGGCTTGGCACTATCTGGAACCTTCCGTCTTTAGCTGGCCTTCTGGAACCTCCATCCTTCTCTGGCTGGCCTCCTGGTGGTGGTGTGGCTCGTCAGGGGTGCTGCTGTAAACATGCCAGCAGCCATGCAGCGGCCTCTGTGCAAGCCCCCATTCCTCCCCAGGGGCTCCCCATCCGCTGGTTCCCACCAGCTTCTCGGCCCTCAATGCACTCCTCCCTCGGACTGGCGAGCCCCACACTCAGGGCATCAGCACGGCCAGGTCAGTCCCCAAGGACAGGCCCTTCGGCCTCCCAGATCCGGCCTTGAACTAAGAGGCTCATACCCTTAAAGTCTCCTGGTTCACTTTAATTCTTTGCCAGTTTAATTCAAGTGGGAGCTTCTTTATGAAAAACACTCATGGTACGAGCAACATTGTCAAATGGTCTCTCCTCCCTCTGCAGACCCTTCCCCCTCCTGTCACTATCCACAGGCACGGGAGATGGAACTGTCTCAGCCCCCTCCCCTCTGTTGGCCTCAGTACCTTACCCTCAGATCACCTCAGCACCCTCCCCTCAGATCACCTCAGCACCTCCCCTCTGATGGCCTCAGCCCCCTCCTGTCAGATCACCTCAGCCCCTCCCCTCTGGTCACCTCAGCCCCCTCCTGTCAGATCACCTCAGCGATCCTCCTCGCTGAGAAGAGCTACAGGTGGCTGCTTCTCAGGTGACAATGGCGTGGGGTGTCCTTAGCACTGTGCCCTGTAGTGTTCTTGTGTCCATTTTATGAAAGCAAGAGACATTTGTTCTATTTAAGAAAAGGGAGAGGTGAGGAGAAGGGAGAAGGGGAGAAGGGCGTAGTGTGGGAGAGGAGCGGCTCTGAGGGAGGAGCTGCGGCCGGCTGCCCAGCGGCTGACAGTTTCCCAGGTGAGCACAGTAAGAGAGAAATTGGCTGCGGCCCCGCCTCACCTCGCCCCCAGCCCTCAGGAAACGCTGCCAGATCCTGTGATTTCCCTTTGCCGGAAAATAACACACTTGTAAGTAAGAAAAACACTCGGAGCAACAATGTTTATTTCAACAAACACAGGGAAATTGGTCCGAGTCACAGCAGCTAGACTTGGCAGGGACGAGGCGGGGCTGCGGGAAGGCCAGCTCCCCCTGCGCGGCACCGGGGCTGGGCAAGCGAATATCATGCCAAAGGGACACGGCGTTCACGGAGCTGCCAGGAGCCGGTCCGGAGACCCAGGAGAGAAGAGCGAGCGTGTGAGCAGGAGGGCGGCCGGGCACAGAGGGCAGAGCCGGCGTGTCGTCACGGAAACTCAGCGGGCTTCTTGCCCCCAGGGGGCGGTGCTCCCGGTCGGTGCTCCCGGGAACCCCCAAAGCACGGCGACAGCGTTTCCCTCTTAGAGACAGGGAGCCCAGGCAGCAGCCCCCGGGGACCCTGCTCCTGACTCGACACGTGGCTGTTTTGAAAACTGGGGGGGGGGGGGGTGCACCCACCGACAGACACGGCGGTGCTCTCTGCCACCAAGCGACTTTGTCTGACGCTGTGCGAGGAACCGGCGCGTCCCCTGCAGCCGCTCCCGCGGGCAAGCACACGGCTCCCGCTGTGGAAGCGTCCCCCCTCACGCAGCCTGGGCAGCCCCGCACTCGGGACCCAGCGCCCCCCCTGCACGTGGCAGCCAGCACGGCAGTGCTCACGGAGCCCCGGGCTCAGTCTTGCCCCGGCCCAGCCGACACAGCGGCCCGGGCCTGGGAACGTGGCGCTCCGGCGGGCAGAGCTGCGTCAGGCTCAGGGCTGGGCCCTCAGCGCAGCAGGCGGGGGTGGGGACGGAGGGGCCACGTGGGAGCTGCCCGCCCACCCGGGCAGAGGACGGCTGGGCCACGAGGGGGCTGAGCGCGGCTGGGCCCAGGAGCCAGGTACGGGTGGGCACCCGGCGCAGACCCACGAAGGGGGGGCACAGCAGGAGGGTGGGCTTGCTGAGCGGGGCTGCGGGTGGGGGCGCAGGAGCACGCAGCCCGCAGCCAGCCCTGGGCCCCGAAATACCCCGGGGCACCCCCACCCCGGGTGAGAGCCGCGGATCCGAGCACTGGCCAGCCGCCATGGCCCGGGGCAGCCACGTCACAGGGAAGCAGCGGCTACCCCGGGCGGGTCCACATGGCCGTAGGCCAGCACTCTCGGGCTCTGCCCCTCGCCGGCCACTGCGGGAGGGGGTGCCTGGACGCCCGCAGGGTCTCATGGGGGGGGGGGTGCTGTCTCTGACCAGCAGAGCCCAGCGGCCGTCAGCAGCTGGCGGGAGCAGCGGGAAGCAGGCGGGTCAGGCGGCAGGAAGGCCCAGGCCGGTGTGGCCCACCCGCCCTGCAGGCCCCCCGGGCCTCGTGTGGCCGACCCGCCCTGCAGCCCCCCCCCCCCGGCAGAGGCTGTGCCTGCGTCCCCCAAGCAGCAGTGCCAGCTGTCTCCCCCAGGCGGCCTGGCCTGCGCAGGGGAGGGGACCGCGGCCCTCGCACCCAGGGCACCCCTGCGGGACCCGGGAGAGCTGAGCCCACAGGGGCCTGTTCGGGTCGGCCCGGCCACCACCAGGAGCAACGCCTCGAGCTGGGGTCACTCGCGCCCCCCAGGCCTCCTGCCCACAGCGGACACGAGTGCGCATCCTCGCGCTTCCCGGCGGGAACTCCGAGCGCGAGACCAGCGGCGGCCTGAGTCGCGAGCAGAGGCCTCGCCGCGTCCTTTCCGTCAAAAACGGGGTTTCCTGGTGAAGTCCTTTTTGAGCAGGGGAGTATCGCACACCAAGGCGTTTGCAGTTTAGCCTGGGACTACACACACCCGTGCTCAGTCAACGCTCACGCTCACGCCGGCCTCAAAACCCCTTTTTTAAAAAACAAAAAAGTGAATTCCTGCTTTTGCGTCCTCCTGAAGGACACAGAGATCCTGCAGTCTGGCCCACCTCCCCGTGGGACACCCCCTCTTCTCCCACTTCTCACTGGAAACATCCACAGCTGTGAAGCTGCCGTGAAACACACACGTGGTGTTTTCATGCCACAAAGACTACAAATCAGGCTGATTTTACCACAGACGAACACGTCAAGCGGGAAGAAAACGTGGGGCCCAGGAAGCAGCCCTGGAGGACCCTCCCCACGACCCCCGGGGCCGGGAGACACCTGTGGGCCCACCCCTGCCGGTCCACTGGCCTCCCGTGGCCCCGTGACCTCGCACGACTGACCCAGTCTGGCCGCTGGAGCCCGTGGAACTGGTTTTCGCAGCTCGTCCCCTGGTCCCTCTGGCGGCCCCCACTCACGGCTCAGCCCAGATCTTGGGTGTGGCCCCCGCCCCCCCCCCCGGGCCACCGCAGAGCTCGGCTGCTTCCCTGGCGGTGGGCACTGCCCTCTCCCGCTCCACCACCAGAGCGGCCGCCTGTGGCACGTCAGCCCCCTCCCACAGCCCGTGGCAGAGGACGGCCCCCCACGAGCCCCTGCAGCTTCGGCCCGGCCCCGCCCACCAGAGCCCCCCCGCAGCCGCGAGCCCTGTGCCCTGCAGGGGCGCCCTGCCAAGGGCCAGCCATGCGGGGCAGCGCATGACGGCGTTTAGAACGAGCTCTGCTGACCTCGTCCCCAGGAACTGGAGAACGAGCTCCGCGTGTCCATCCAAACATGCTTCAACATGCGGCCCAGGCCCCACCCTGTGGGAGCTCATTTCACGCGGGGGGGGGGGGTCCTGGGTGCGGGGTCAGGCGGTGGGCGTCCAGCCGGTGAGCCCGATGCTGGGCAGCTGGGGAACAGCGGGGTCCGGGGGGCTGGCGGGCGAGTGGCGCGGTGGCCGCGGGGCCGCCCGGCCTCACACGTGCGTGCAGTTGGTGGACGGGGGCGTGTCCGCGCGGCTCCGGCCCTCCCGGGCCCCGTCGGCGGGCGGCGGGCCCAGGCGGCACTGGAAGACCTGCCGGTAGGCCTTGCGGAAGTTCTCGGAGAGGAAGGCGTAGATGATGGGGTTCACCGAGGAGTTGCTGTACACCAGGCAGTGTGCCACGACCCGGAAGACGAAGGAGGCCGTGTTCAGCGGGAAGGACCCGAACTCCGCCCAGAGGTGGATGACGTGGTGCGGCAGCCAGGAGATCCCGAAGACCACCACCACCGCCAGCACCGTCTGCGCCGTCTGCGGGGAGGACTCCGTCAGAGCCGGGCCGGGGAGGAGGGCACGGGGAGCACGGGGAGCACAGGGAGGGAGAGCAGGAAAGGGGGACACGGGCCCCGGGAGGAGGACATGGGGTGACGGGCACCGGATGGGGGGGACACAGGACAGAAGAGAGAATAGTCCGTGCCCAGCTCTGGACGTGCAGTGGGCCCGTCTCTGCTCCCTCCTGAAGAGTAAGGGTTAGGACCCTGCACGGTGACACAGAGAGGGACAGAGCCGGGCAGTGATGCACAGTGATCCACGGTTACGGGCGGAAACGGGCAGAGACACAGAAGTGAACAGCGATGAAATACACAGAGATGGACAGTGATGATGGACACAGATGGGCAGTATGGACAGAGGTGGACGTTGATGGACACAGATGGGCAGTGATGGACAGAGGTGGACGTTGATGGACGTTGATGGATGTTGATGGATGTTGATGGACAGAATGGACACTGATGGGCAGTGAGGACGGGTCAGCACTGGCGGTCACTGAGCTGAGCCGGGCGCCCCTTCCCTCCCGTCACCTGAGCGCCCCCAGGCCAGAGGCCCCTGCACGTGCCACGCCCACTTCCCAGGGGGTCACCCTGGCCGCTCCATGTGCTGCTCCTTTCCCAAGCCAGAGGGGCTCGAGTGGACGGGAGGCCCCGTGGTCAGCATCAGCTCTGGGTCACTGTCACAGCACGAGCCCACCACACACACACACCCGCCCCCCGAAGAGCCTGGTGCCAGGGCCCCGTGGGACCACGAGCTGCCCAGCCCCGGCCTCTCCTGGCTGCCCCAAGTCCAGTATTATTCAAGGTACCAACTACACGGACACGGTGCGTTCAAGCCCAAAGGGCACTTTGCAGGGGGGTGGGGGGGAGGGACGGGCACGCAGCTCCCGGCTCAGGGCCCAGATGCCGGGAAGGGTCCTGGGGACCTCGGGGACCTTCCTCCTCCCACCGACCCGAGCCCGTCCCCCAGACTCCCGTCTCTGTCTCCACCCAGCAGGGCAGGAGACCCCCATGGGCAGGGCATCCTCCGCACGGACAGGCTGGTGTGAGAACGGCCGGACTCGGGCAGCCGGGCGGGGCGGGGTGGGCGCGAGCAGTGGGACTGCCCGGGGCGGGCTGGTGGGGCTGGCCACCTCGAGCAGGCCACGGCCGGGCGGCGGGGAATAGGAGCTGTGTGACTCAGACGTCCTGTGACTCAGCAGCCCACACTCGCCGTCCACTGCGGGCTGAGCGGCCAGAGGGCCCGGCCTGGGTGCAGATGATCCCTCTGACCCCGGAGACTCGCGGACACGCTCCCGTCTCTGCTAACAGTGGGCGCGGGACCGTCACGCACCGGGTCGTGGAGACGCAAGAACCACAGCACCCAGTCAGGACTCCGGGGAACCTACTGACCGGCACTGACCATCTGCCCACCACTGTCCATCTCTGACCACGTCCTGCTGCCGCCAACCCTGCACCCTCTGAGTCTAGCCACACAGCATGCAGTTTACACAGCACACACATGACATAGCACATACAACACAGCACACACACAACATACAGCACACACAGTACCCGCACACACACACCCACACACACAAACAGCAGACACAAAGCACACACAACATAGCACACTCAGCACACTCGTCACTATAAGCACAGCACATAAGCACACACAGAACACACAGCAATATAGCACACACAACACATACACCATACACACAACACACACAGTACACAGCAGACACAGTGTATAGAGTACACACAGCACACACAGCACATACACAGTACACAGCACGCACACACGCACAGTACACACACCTGGTACACAGAGCACACACAGCACACACACACAGCCTGTCCCTGCCCCTCTCTCTCTCTCCTGCTCTCCCTCCTCCCTGTCCTCCTCCTCCTGCTTCTCTCCCTCCTCCTCCTCGGTGCAGGGCTGCGTGCCGCGGTCTGTGGCCAGGAGGGTCAGGGCTGCACTGGCTCCTTTGAGACCCTGAAAGCAGCCCCCAGGCGCTCGCCACTGGCCAGGGCCCTCCCCCGCCCCGGACTCTGCTCTCCCCCAGAGCACGGCGTGCCTTAGAGACGGCCCGGCACCCTCTGACCCCTGGGATGGCACGCTGGCCGCCGCCTTCCAGGGTGGCCTGGAGGCTCTGACCACGCGCCTCCCTCCCGCACCCGAGATGCTCAGGGACCGTCTCCCTGGGGAAGGGCCACTGCCCTCACCGTCTCTCCAGGGCCGGCACCCTGCTCTCTGGGAGAGTGTCCAGCGGCTGGGGGCGGAGTCTCAAGGCTCTCCCCGCCCTTAACTCCTCCCAGGTCCCTGACTCCTCCCCTGGGGCTCCTAACTCCTCCCCCGGGCCCCTAACTCCTCCCCAGGTCTCTGACTCCTCCCCAGGCCCCTGACTCTTCCCCGGGGTCCCTAACTCCTCCCTCGGGCCCCTAACTCCTCCCCCTGGCCCCTAACTCCTCCCCAGGCCCCTAACTCCTCCCCAGGCCCCTAACTCCTCCCAGGTCTCTGACTCCTCCCCAGGCCCCTAACTCCTCCCAGGTCCCTGACTCCTCCCCCAGGTCTCTAACTCCTCCCCGGGCCCCTAACTCCTCCCAGGTCCCTGACTCCTCCCCCAGGCCCCTAACTCCTCCCAGGTCCCTGACTCCTCCCCCAGGTCTCTAACTCCTCCCCTGGGCCCCTAACTCCTCCCTCAGGCCCCTAACTCATCCCTGGACCCCTAACTCCTCCCAGGTCCCTGACTCCTCCCCCAGGCCCCTAACTCCTTCCAGGTCCCTGACTCCTCCCCCAGGTCTCTAACTCCTCCCCTGGGCCCCTAACTCCTCCCTCAGGCCCCTAACTCATCCCTGGGCCCCTAACTCCTCCCCCGGGCCCCTAACTCCCCCCCTCAGGTCCCTAACTCCTCCCTTGGGCCCCTAACTCCTCGCCCGGGCCCCTAACTCCTCCCCTGGGCCCCTAACTCCTCCCTTGGGTCCCTAACTCCTCCCCTGGGCCCCTAACTCCTCCCCTGGGCCCCTAACTCCTCCCCTGGGCCCCTAACTCCTCCCCTGGGGCCCCTAACTCCCCCCCTCGGGCCCCTAACTCCCCCCGCCGGGCCCCTACCGCTGCTGATTCACAGGCAGCCCTTGCCCTGCGCCTGTGTTGGAATATCAGACGCCCCCCCCAGGAGCCCACGTCTCCCTCCCCCCAGGGACTCTGCTCTCCTAATGGACTGCTCGGGCGGAGCGGGGTGACGGGGAGATGGGCTGTGAAAGCCATTCGCTAAATTGGACAAATGACACCCGGGCGGCGGGCAGGGCAGCGAGCCTGCAGGCGCAGACGCTGGCGGGGCCAGGGGCCTCTCTCGGGACTCTGCTCGCACCCGGGCCGGGCGCCGAGCACCCAGGGCCCCCTCCTCTGCCTCTCACAGAGCAGCCGCCCCCACGCCGCCCGGCCGGGCTGCAGCAGGACGGCCCCACACGGCCCCACACGGCCCCACACGGCCCGAGCCCTCCCGGGCATCCCCTGCCACGGGCTGGTCCCAGGCGTGGAGAAGGAACCTGGGTGGTGGCTGCCCCGACTACCACAGACCCCACTGGAGACCACGCAGTCCCCCCCTGCAGGGGAAGGCACACAGCACAACCACACACAGCACACACACAACACAGCACACACACAGCACACACACACAGCACACACAACACAGCACACACACAACACAGCATACACACAACACACACACAACACAGCACACACACAACACAGCACACACACATCACACACACAACACACACAACACAGCACACACACAACACAGCGCACACACACAGCACACACACAGCACACACAACACACAGCACACACACACAGCACAGCACAGCACACACACACAGCACAGCACACACACAACACAGCACACACAACACACACACAACACAGCACACACACAGCACACACACAACACACAGCACACACACACAGCACACACACAACACACACAACACAGCACACACACAACACAGCACACACAACACACACAGCACAGCACACACACCGCACAGCACACACACAACACACATAGCACACACACAACACACACAACATACACAGCACACACACAGCACACACAAAGCATACAGCACACACAACACACAGCACAGCACACAGCAACAGCGCACACACACAGCACACACACAATACACAGCACATACACAGCACCCAGCAACAGCACACACAGCACACACACAATACACAGCACATACACAGCACACAGCAACAGCACACACAGCACACACCACATAGGACACAACACACAGCACACACACAGCACACGCAGCACGCAGGATGCCCCGCCCCCGCCCACCAGCCCGGCAGCACCTCGCCCTCCTGGTGCTGGGTCCGAGCCCCCAGTTCCTGCCGGCAGCCTGGCCCGCTGGGCGCACGTCCCACCCACGCTCCATTTGTTCCGTGCAAACAAAGAGGCAATTAAGTGTACCTCAGAGACCGGACATCTGTCGAGGCGGGTTGGGTCAGGACTACAGAGGGAGAGACCCACCTCGTTCTCCCACAGGCTCACCTCCTGCTGGCCGAGGCCGGTCTCCACACACGCATGCAACAGCCATGTGCATGGCTGAGGAACACACGCACCTCCACACAAGTGCACGCATGAATTACATGCATGAAAACACACTTGTACATAGGTGCACACATACACAATGCACATGTGCCTCTAAACACATGCGTATATAATAGATGCACACTTGACTATAAACCTACACCCGGGCACATAAAATACATGTGTCTACATATAAACACATGATCATACAGCATGTGCTCTACAAACACATGTATGCATATGCAATGCATGTACAGATAACTAGATTTACGTGCCGTGTGCCTATAAACACATGCAAGTTCGTATAAACAGTTACTGGTACACATGTAAACACATGTTCCTACTTACATGCAGACCACCTGTAAGTACAAGCACATGCAAGGTCACGCGCATGTGGGTCCACACCTGGGCCCCGAAACAGACACACGCGTTGGTGCCCATCCTTGGAGGGGCTGAGCCCGGGACTCGGGGAATCGGGTGCACTCGGCACCCCTCGGTGAGCCGGGCGCCACAGCAGGTGAGCCGTGTTCTAGAAGGGGCCACACTAGAAGGGG
Organism: Sorex araneus; assembly: GCF_027595985.1. NCBI lineage: Eukaryota > Metazoa > Chordata > Mammalia > Eulipotyphla > Soricidae > Sorex > Sorex araneus. The sequence continues at coordinate 379,953,682 of NC_073303.1, read as the reverse complement.
CCACACGGTGCCAGCAGCGGGGGTGGGGGGACTCGCAGGGACGCAGCAAAGCGGAACACGGTCTTGGGAAGCGCTGGCTGACTCACGCTGAGGTGTGGGCACTGGGCTCCTCCACAGACACAGCCCCGGGGAGCCTCGGGCACTGCCCACCGGGGAGCCTCGGGCACTGCCCACCCCACCGGGGAGCCTCGGGCACTGCCCGCCGGGGAGCCTCGGGCACTGCCCACTGGGGAGCCTCGGGCACTGCCCACCCCACCGGGGAGCCTCGGGCACTGCCCGCCGGGGAGCCTCGGGCACTGCCCACCCCACCGGGGAGCCTCGGGCACTGCCCGCCGGGGAGCCTCGGGCACTGCCCACTGGGGAGCCTCGGGCACTGCCCACCCCACCGGGGAGCCTCGGGCACTGCCCGCCGGGGGCCCTTGGGCACTGCCCGCCTGCCCGGCGGCCGCATCCCTGCCCCGAGGGACAGGTGCCCGGCCTTTCTCTCCACAGCAGCCCCCGGGCCTCGCTGGCCTTGAACTTGGGTTTTTCAGCTTCTCTGCAGCCTGACTGGACCTGAGGCCAGGCGCCGAGGCCCTTGCCGTGGCACTGCCCGGCCCCGCTGTTCTCCCCGTGGCCACAGCACTGGGCGACAGCGACCAGGTGCAGCCCGCGGGAGACAGGAGGACGCCGAGCTCGGGGCAGCCCGGGCCATGGCGAGACGCCCGCTCTCACCTCGTCCTCAGCCCGTCGGGGACGGGGGGGGGGGGGGTCAGGCCGAGTCCAGGGAGGGGGAGCACGCGTGAGGAGTGAGAGAACACGGGGTGTGCCCGGCCCTCCCACGCCCAGCACGGCTGGAGACGCGGGGACGAGCCCGCAGCCTGGCAGGAGTGGGCTCAGGGGGCACGGCCGTGACCCCCGGGGAAGCTGCTCCCAGGAGGCCCCACGGTGGGGGAGCCCAGGCCAGGCAGGGCAGGGAGGTGGACACGGACACGGAGCCCTCGGGGCGGGGCAGGGCGGGGTCAGGGCAGCGTCCCAGGAAGAGCCGGGATGGCCCTGGGCCGGGAGGCCTCAGGAAGGCGCCGTGGGTTAGCACACATCCCCTCTCGTCCCGCCGGGCACCGAGTCCGAAACCCGGGCTCTGTCTGACCCGCCCAGGTCAGTGCCAGAGTCCAGCGGGCCCAGAGTGCAGCACGGGCTGAGGAGAACAACACACCAACGACGGGCTGGGCCGGGGAGGCAGCAGCCGAGTGGGCGTGAGGCTGGGCACGGCCCCAGAGCACCGCAACCCCGGGAGAAGCAGCCCGGTGAGCACTGCAGCCGGAGCATTGAGCACTGGACGGCCACTACCCAGTCGCACCGGGGCCCAGGTCAGGAGCTGCCGGCCACGTCATGAAAGGGCCTCCGAGAGACAGGAAACACCCACACAGGCACGCGGCCGCCGTACCTTTCTCTTCGACGCCTCTGACTTCTTGGACATGTTCTTCAGCTTCTTGTGCAGGTGATTCAGGACCTGGAGACCAGAGACGCAAAACCAGTTTCCGTGACTCACGGCCGAGCCTGCAGCCCTCGGGACCTTCTTTCAGCCCTGAAGTCTTCGACCAAAGACACGGGGGGTGGGGGGGCGCTGCACGTGCACGGGACTCGCCCGGGGGTGCCCGGAGGACCCCTGAGGAGCTGGTGTGTGAGGCCTGGCGGGCTGCTCAGCAGAGGAGAGCGGGGAACCCAGAGCCAAGACCCCTTCCTGAGGCCGCCGACTGGCATGTACCATCCTCGGGGCCCTTGGGACCGAGAAGGGGCCTGGGGGACCCACCTTGCTCCCGCTCAGGCAGGCCTTGGCTCTCTCCCCCGACCTGCACGCTGGCCCTCCCGCCCAGCCGTGTGGGGTCCCGGGCATGACTTGCTTTCAAGAGAGAACAGGGCGTCCCCCAGCGAGCCCCCCAGAGCTCACGGTGCCGGAGCCCCGGGGCCCCGTCTGTGTGGCCCCACGGGTGCCGGGCCCCTAAGGGCCCGAGTGCAGGACGCGCCGTCCCCTCGCTAGGTTCAGGACAAAGCAGAGCTGAGGCGCTGGGGTCCTCCGGGCCCCCCGCTGGCTGCGGGGCGTGGAGGAGTGAGGACCCACCTAAGCGACAGTCCCCACAGGGGTGTCCAGTGACAGGTGCAGGGACGAGGCAACGCCCGCCGGGACCTATGAGCACTGTCCAGAGCTCCGAGGAAACGCCCCGCCCCGGAAGCAACCTCTCGCCACACAGGCAAACATGAAAACATCCCAGTGATCACGGATTCATTCGACCGTTTCTAAAGAGGCGCTCACGGCTGTGCTGGAGCCTGACCTTCACGGACTCTCCGCGGAGACCGCGGGCTCTGACGGTTTCCACACGCTCTCCAAACCCCAAATTCTTCCCCCAAGGGGCTCGTGGATACGAAGCAGCTTTGGTTCTGATCCAGGCGGTCATGGGCGAAAAGCCGCATCTGTGACTCGTCTCCTGAGCTCCACAGCCCCAAGACCCTCGGTGCCCACGATCCTGGGTCCCGGAATCCTGCCTCTGACCTTCCAGAACCATCCAACAGCTTTGCCCGGGGAGCCTCTGCCCTGCCCGACTGGGGTGGGGACCCAGCGCTGCTGCCAGCACTGGCCTGAGCTCGTGCCTGAGGTGACGCTGGCAGGAGACCCCAAGATCCCTTCAGAAGCCCCCGCGCAGGCTCGCCTGAGGCCACACCCCCCTCTGCTGCCGCAAGCAGGGCCTCCGGGAAACACACTCGTGCTGGGGACCGACCCCCGGCCCCGGCCCAGCAGGGCAGCCCTGCCCCGCCTGCGCAGACAGACAGAGGGACACGGAGGGGGGGCTGTGGGGCTGGGGCTGGAGATGGTCCCCTGATGGCACCGCGGGCACGGGCAGCACACCCAGTCTTCCCATCCCCTCAGCACCTGCTCTCGCCCCCCAGGGACGGGGCGGCCAGAGGCTCCCCCACAGTCACCGATCGTCAAAGCCGGGGGTGGGGGGGAGCCTGTGAGTGCTCGGTGCTGACCCCGATTCGAGCAGAGTCTGCGTCTTGCAGGTGGGGGTCTCTGCGGGATTCCGGCTCCCGACCAGCAGGCACGGGGGTCTCTGTGGAACCCCGGCTCCCAAACAGCAGGTGGGGGTCTCCAGGGGATCCTGGTTCCCGACCAGCAGGTGGGGGGTCTCCGAGGGATCCCCAGTTCCTGACCAGCAGGTGGGGGTCTCGCGGGACCCCTGGCTTCACCAGCACCTCAGCTGGAAGCTCAGCTGTGGGTCAGGCACCGTCCACGCTGTCCCTGGTCTCCGGGAGCACCTGCTGCCCCCAAGGCGGGACCTGCCTGCGCGTCCTGGCAGAGCCCAGGGGAGAGGCTGGTGGGGGGACAGCTGTCCTGCCAAGGCGGGAGTGGCCACTGGGGCTGCAGGCGCAGGTCAGTGTCCCCGGAAGAGCTCATTCTGAGTGGCTGCCGGGTTGGTCCCCTCTGTCTCTGGAGAGGTGGGGGGGGGGGGGCAAGGCTGCAGGAGAGGCCAGGAAGGGGACGGAGAGGGGGAGCTGGAGTCCGAGCGACTCTCTCCTGGCCCCGGCCACGGGGGCATCCCTGGCAAGCTGAGCCCGGGGGGCCTGGGGGTCTCCACGCGGGCTGTGGAGGGCTGGCTGGGGGCGGCGCAGGCCTACCTTGGCGTAGCAGAAGCAGATGAGCAGGAGGGGCAGCAGGTACCCGAAAACGAAGGTGCAGAGCACGTAGGCCTTCTTGTGGCCGCGCTCCGGCCAGAGCTCCCAGCAGAAGGAGTGGTTGCCCTCGTGCTGGATGAGGCGCTGGTGGTAGGCCACGGGCGAGGCCATGGCCACGGACAGCGCCCAGATGCAGCCCACGCCCAGCAGCGCGTTGCGGGACACGCGCAGGGACGAGGAGCGGCGCGCGTGCACGATGGCCACGTAGCGGTCCACGGACATGGCGGCCAGCGTGAAGATGCTGACCAGCATGGACACGGTGAAGAAGTAGTGCGTGAACTTGCAGACGAAGGCGCCCAGCACCCAGCTGGGCAGCACGTACACGGTGGCCTGGAAGGGGATGCAGAAGAGCAGGTAGGCCAGGTCGGCCACGCTCAGGTTGAGGATGAAGACGTTGGTGACGCTGCGCGGCTTCCCGGGCGCGCTGCGCGCCAGCACCGTGATGACCAGGCTGTTGCCCAGCACGCCCAGCGCGAAGATGAGGCCGAAGAGCGCCAGCGTCACCAGGTTCTCCACGCCGACGCCCGTCAGCGACCAGGGCTCGGGCGCGGGGCCCTCGGGGCCGCTGCCGTTGGCGTCGCTCAGGTTGGCGGCCGCCAGCTCCATGGCGCGGGGCGCGGGGGTCCCCGAGAGCCTCACCTGTTGCGGGATCGACTCCTGACGCTGCCCCGCGCCCGCCCCGCCCCGCGCCCCCCAGCCCCGTGCGCCCCGCGCGCCCCCCAAGCCCCGTGCGCCCCCGAACCCCGTGCGTCCCGCCCCGTGCGCCCCCCCAGCCCCGTGCGCTCCGCTCCGTGCGCCCTCCCAGCCCCGTGCACCCTCGAACCCCGTGCGCCCCGCCCCGTGCGCCCCCCCAGCCCCGCTCGGCCCCCACGCCCCCCGCGCCGCGCCCCCAGCCCCGCGCGCAGAGCCCGAGGTGCGGCGGAGGCGCAGAGGCGCGGCCAGGCGCGGCCAGGCGCGGCGGGGCAGCACCCGCGCCCCCAGCGGACACCGGCCCAGCTACCGGGAGGGTCCCCGCCCACCCAGGCTGCGCCCAGCCCGAGGGGCGCGTCCTCCTGCGTCTGGGGCCCCGCGCTGGGCGCACCAGTCGGGCTGTGCCTCCCTGGAACAAGCCGGGCACGGGGCTGGCGCCCAGACCCGGCGTCCCCGCTCCCCCGCCCCACCCCGCCCCACCCCGCCCCCTCGGAGCTGTCACCGCGGGGAAGGGGGGACGAAGACCCCCTCCTCCGGCTGGCCCTGGCGCCTTCTCACTCCGACGCGGTCCGGGAAGGACGCAGCCCTGCTCTCTCGGACACCAGAAGCTGGAAAATGGAGCCCCCGCCCGACCCGGCTGGAGCTGACGCGCGCCCGCCCCTCGCACTCACTCCTGCCCGCTCCCAGCGCCACTTCCCGAGAGCCTGCAGGGGGGCGGGTGCCGCGCAGGGCGCACCCCTCTGCCGCTCTCCCGCCCGCGCCCCTGACCCAGCCCCTGCCACTGTGTGTCCCCCCAGCGCTGAGTCCAGGCTGCTCAGGCCGTGCCCCGAGGGAGCCCCGGCAGGAGACTGCCCTGTCCACCCCCCTGGGCCGGCCCCTCCTCACAGCCCCCCATGCGACACCCAGTCTGTGGCCCCGGGACAGCTGCGGCCCTGGCGGGACTCAGGGTCAGGGAGGAGCTGGTGCCGGCAGGGGGCCACCTGTGTCCCGAGCAGGGCAGGAAGGACTGAGGACAGGACTCAGCCAGGGGGGGGAGCAGGACAGCCCAGAGGGGCGGAATGAGCCCGTGGTCCAGCTAGGGCCCAGTGGAGCAGGCTGGGGGCCGGGGACACCTGCTCTCAGGGCATCCTGGGAGGGGTCAGTCACGCTGGGCTCAGAGGAGGGGCGGGCAGGAGATGCGGTGTCCTGCTGGGCCATCCCGGCCATTCCGGCCGGCTCTCAGCTCTCAGACGGGCAATGCTGCCCCCTGGGGGCGAGGAGCGGGCCTGGTGGGCTCAGGACTGGAGCGTTTGGGGGCGCCTCCTGCCTGCCTATCAGAGGCGGGGGGTGGGGAGGAGGTTCTGGAGGGGGACGTCCCTGTGGCCCACGGCTGGAAGGCGGTGACGCCTCGGGTTCCAGGCCGCCCCGGGCCGTGCAGCAGACGCTGGCCCGGCCCTGCCCGTTCCTCTGTGCATCTGGGGTCACTGTCCTCCTGACCCAACCCCTCGCCCCCAGGGTGTCCGAGTCCTGGGCCGCACTCCCAGGGGACAGGCCTTGTCCTCCGGCTGCCCGGACTCCGGGGCCAGTCCCGGCTTGGGTGCGGCTTTGCCAGTGCCAGAAAGGGGGGGAGGGAAGGGTGGGAGGCTTGACCCCGGGGCTCAGCCTTCCAGCCGCCCTCGAGGTGCTTCGGGCCCTCGCCCTCCCTTGTGTCGTGAGGGGGCACAGGCCGCGTCCCTGGGCCGCCCGCTGCACGGAAGAACAGTGCGTTCTCCGAGGAGGACTGAGCACCCAGGACTTGCCGGGTTCACTGGGCGGCGAGACTCAGGTGCAGAGGAGAGGAAGAGGGTGGGCGGGGAGGGGCGGCCAGCAGGCTGCTGTGGCACAGCCTGGCCCTGCCCTGTGGCTAACGCTGCTCAGCCCTGGGGTGGGCGTGGCCCCGACGTCCCCAGCTGCCGCCCAGAGCCGCGTCCCCCAGCCCGGGGTCTGCAGCTGCCCGCTGCTGCCCTGGGCTTTGAGGCTTTGGAGACTTTCTCTGCCCGAAGGGCTGGTTCCCCCCGGGCCTGCCCGGGCCGGGAGGACCCTGACAGCCTGTGGCCAGAGGGAGGCCAGCGGGCAGCGGGCTGGACACTGAGGCTGAGTTCCCGGGCGAGGCCTCGCACCCTGGCTCTCTCGGCTGCTCTCGGGCTTCCCCCCGCGCGCCCTCCCTTCTCCCTCACCCGAGCTGTCCCTGGGGGGCCCTGCAGTCCCCACCTGGGCAGAGCCGCCTCTCGGCCGTGGGACCGAGTCCAGGAGGTTCTCGGGCGGGGCCTGAGGGCTGCAGGGTCCTTCACGGCCGCAGGGGACGTGGAGCCCAGCTGCCCTCGGGGTGGGCACTGCACCCCCGGGAGTGGCTGCCATCCACGCGGCTGCCCGTGTCCCCACCTCCAGCACGGGGGCCGCCGCCCCGGCAGGACCGGCCCCCGGAGGACACGGCCCGTCCTGTCCCCAGCCGTGGAGCCGGGCGGATCCGAGGGGCCACACCTGCCCCTGCCCGGCCGCCCCGAGCCCTGGGCCCAGCACAGCCCCCATCGGCAGGTCAGGGGTCCCGTGCGGGGGGGTCCCCGCCCCACCCTGGCCCACCTGTCAGCCTGTGAGGCCGCAGGAGAGCTGGGAGACGCCTGGAAAAGCCCAGTCAGGGGCCGGAACCCGCATCCGGCCCACGGTCAGCAGGGGCCTCGCGGCTGGGCACAGAGTGGACGGAGACGCCCTCACCGGGGTCTCTGCCCCCGCTGGGCCCACCTCCGCCTCCCACTCGGCGGCAGCTCCGGTCTCCGGCACCCTCTCTGCCCTCAGGGGCTGGCACAGCCTGCGACCCTGCCACCTGCCCCCGGGCAGCCACTCGCCTCCCCGCCCCCCAGTCCCTCCCTCTCCCTCCCTCCCTCCCTCTTCCCCCTCTCTCTTTCTCTCTCCCTCTCCCTCCCTCCCCCCTCTCCCCTCTCTCCCTCTCTCTCTCTTCCTCTCTCTCTCTCCTCTCTCTCTCCCCCCTCTCTCCCCTCTCCCCTCTCCCCCTCTCTCTCTTTCTCCCTCCTTCTCCCTCCCTCCCTCTCCCCCCTCCCCCTCTCTCTTTCTCCCTCTCTCTCTCCCTTCCTCCCTCTCCAACTCTCCCCTCTCCCTTTCCCCCTCCCCCTCTCCCTCCCCTTCCCCCACGCTCCCCCCTCCCTTTCCCTCCCCCTTTCACCCTTTGTTGCAAGCACTGGGAGTTCATTTCTTTTCCTCAGAGCACCATGATTCACGAATCATTGTAGCTGGGATTTAGACACTCGGTGTCGGTGTCGTCACTGCCCCCACCCGTGCTCCCAGGCTCCCCCACCCCCACGCCCACCCAGCCGGCCCCTCGACAGGCACTTTCTAGGTTCTGTTGCTGATCACAGTGCCCTTGGCCCTGCCACTCCAGACCCCCACTGACCCCGCCCCCTGCTTCCGTGTACCTGTGTGTGTGTGTGCGTGTGCGTGTGTGTGTGTGTGTGTGTGTGTGTGTGTGTGTCCCCTCCTTTCCCTTCCTTCTCCCTCCTCTCTGGGGCTGCAGGTAAGCGCGGGGTCTTACAAACTGTCACTGGTCTCAGGGCCCCCACACCCTCACTCTGCTCCTTCCTGCTCATTTTCCCTCAACCTCTCTCGGCTCTGCCAGGCAGATGGGTGGGTGCCCAGCGATGGCGCACAGGCTGGGTGGCAGTGAGGGGGGACGACCCCTCCACTGTCTGTTCTGGGGAGCTCATGTGACATGTGCACATGTGAGCACGTGGTATATGCATGTGCATGAGCACATGTGTGCACATACATATGTGAATTCACATGTGTGTTCACCCATGAGCATGCGTACATGTGTGTATATGGGTGCACATGTATGTGTACCTGTGTGCAGACAGTGTGCATGTGTGTGCTTGTGTGTATGTGTGTGCATGCATGTGTGTGCTTGTGTGCATGTATGTGTGTGCATGCATGTGTGTGCTTGTGTGTGCTTGTGTGCATGCATGTGTGTGCTTGTGTGCATGTATGTGTGCATGCATGTGTGCATGTATGCATGTGTGGGCATGCGTGTGTGCATGTGTGCATGTGTGTGCATGCATGCATGTGTGTGCACATGCGGTAGGCACAGAATCTTTCTGCTGGTTTCACAGACTCACAGCCTCTGGGTCCATCCCTGTGTCAAGACAAGCGTATTTCTGTGGGCTGAATTCCAATGATGTATCGGGCACAGAAAACGTCTGGAAGAAAAATATATAAAGCGCAACACTTGAAATATCGTCTTACTTTGCTTTAACTCGTCTCGGCCTGGAAGGGAAGATGTAACGACGCTTCCTCCGCGCCCGCGTGGCTGCCTGGGGGAGCCGAGAGGCTTAACCGGCCCCCTCAGGGGCTGGGCTTGGGGAGGCGTCTCTGTGCCACCCTGGCGGGGCAGGCACAGGCCACGGGCCAGCGCTGCTCTCACCTCCGCTGGCCCGGGGTCACCTGCCACTCCTCTGACAGGCTCTGCTCTGGGCGCCGCCCACCCGACTCACTCTGGGCCCGAGACGCGTCTTCCTCCTCGTGCCACAGGCGTGGCCTGAGCCAGGGAGGCCTGTTGCTGTAGAGATGCGGCAGGGGCGGGGGAGGAGGGCTCCCTGGGTCCCATCACCAGACACCTGGGCAGCACACGCCGCATCGGTCAGTGTACGTGCTGACCGCCCCACCCGGGGCCTCTGCGTGATCCTTTGCTCACGCCCCCTGCCAGGACTCCCAGTGCCATCCCAGCCAGCCCGGCGCTCAGGCCTGAACTGGGGTCCACCTGCCTCTCCCGCCTGGGGGCGCTCTCCGGACCACAGACAAGGAGGAGAGCAAGGGCCAGGCTGGAGCAGGAGAAGCTGAACCAACCGCTTCAGCTCCTGGATACAGTCGTGCCTGAAACCCACCCAGGCTGATCAGTCACGGGGGATGACAAACCCCTGATTTTCTTTTCAATTTTAGTCCAGTTTATGCAACTGAAACAGATTTCTTGAGAAGTGTCGACACTGTTTTAGACAAACTAGTTAGACTTTTGTTGGTCATTTTGAGAAGGTACAAAGAGAAAAAATGCAAAAGTCATCTCATAACTCAGTGGACAGAGACTTGAAACCGGCTGTTGGGGTCTGGCCTCCAGAGCCAACGTTTGCTTTTCTCAAATGCCCAGGAAGCCTCGAGTTTCCCCTCCATCTCCCAGAAGACAGAGCTGAGAGGCAGGCGGCCCGGCCCTGGGCAGACCAGCTCAGTGAAGGATTCTCCTCCCTCCTCAGCTCCACCCACCGCAGCCCAGTACTCACCCGCGTCACTCCTGAAGGAAACTGTCTTGCGGCGCCCGGGCACGCACTGGGGCCCTGGCATGGAGGAGGGAGTCCTGCTGTGGGCCCGGGACTCCCCGCTGGGTCGCAGCGAACACACCCCAAACTGTGAAGGGAACAGCCGCCCCCGTGGGTCCTGCCAGAGCACCAGGATGGGGATGGGCGGGGCCTGGCGGGCTGTGGGGGTGGGGAGGGAGGCAGCAGGGCAGCTTGGCTGAGTGGACACTGTCCTGCCCGCCTGGGAGCCCCAGAGAAAGACCCTCTGGAAGTGACCTGGACACTGGGTCCCAGTAGACGGCAGCTTCCACCCCCACGGCTGAGTGGGAATGGAGGGTGTAAACATCTGGATCCTTCCAGAATCAGTCTGGCCCCACCACCCCATCGGCCAAGACCACAGCCCCCAACCGCACACACTCACATACACATGACACACTCACACTCACACAACACATTCACACATACACTCACACACACTCACACATACTCACACACTCACACACTCCACTCACACACACACTCACACACACTCACACTCACACAACACAAACTCACACTCACACACACACTCACACACTCCACTCACACACATACACACTCCACTCACACATACACACTCACACACTCCACTCACATACACATATACACTCACACTCACACAACACACTCACACACAAACTCACACACACTCACACATACTCACACACTCACACACTCCAGTCACACACATACACACTCACACTCACACAACACAAACTCACACTCACACACACTCACACTCACACACACTCATACACAGGCTCCCTAAGCACAGTCTGTGTGGAGGGGGGACAGGGGGCTTCGTCTCGCCTTGCTCTCTGCGCCCCACACTCAGCTGGCAACCTCCCGGCCATCCACTTCCTCCTCTGCTGCTGGTGTCCCCAGAGGGGATGGGCCAGCGGCTGCCCAGGACTGTCCCTGCCAATGCGGCAGACCCCAGAGGCAGCGGGGATGGAACACAACTCTGCTGAGCTCAGGCTTGAGTTCATACACACGCACACACAAACATGCACATGTGATGTGCAAATATGCACACACATATGTACAAACATGCACACATAAGCACACATGTCTTTATAAGCATGCATGCATATATGTATACACGTGTATATAAGCATACACACATATATTCATGCATGCATGCACATGTTCGCACATTTATGAATAAATATGCAAACATGCATGTACAGACATGCACACATATATAAAAAACATGCACAGGCGCAAGTTGGGCCCATTCTGCATGGTGACACCCTCACCACATGGACAAAAATGGCACGCATAGGCAAGCTGCCTTGAAACTGTCCTGATTGCAGGTGACTGAAAGGTGAGGGGAAGAGGAGGTGAGGGGGATGTAGGGAGACGTGAGGGGAGGTGAGAGAGGAGGTGAGGGGGAGGTGAGGGGGGGTGAGAGAGGAGGTGAGAGAGGAGGTGAGGGGAGGTGAGAGAGGAGGTGAGGGGGAGGTGAAGGGGAGGTGAGGTATGTCTATATATTTTTTTTACAGGTATATATATTTATTTACTTATTTTTATGACCCTCCCTCCCATCAAGGGCCAACATCGACTCTAAAACCAAGCTCCTGGAAGAGAGCGACACAGAGTCTCTTGCTCCCTGCCTGGCTGTCTTCACTGGGCCCCTTGGAGGGGACGGGTTGCGTTTCCCTCCCCACCCCAAGCAGAGCCTCAACAGTTGAAGACCTCCCAGCCACAGCCATGCTCAAGGCCCCTCTCCACACATTCAGACTGGCCTCACACATGAAGGAATCAGCAGAGGAACCCAAGTGGGCAGAACCCGGGCCCAAGATCTCTAAGGCTGCTCGGATTGGGACTGGGCCTCTTCCACCCAGATCCCCCATTTTCCAGTAGCTAGGCAGTCACACCCAGAAACTGCCCCCGGCGCCAACATCTAATAGCTTAGTTCTCTCTCTTGGAGAACCTGACAAGCTACCAGGAGTCTATTGCCCGCACTGGAGAGCCTGGCAAGCTCCCCCTGTCGTATTCATATCCCAAATACAGTAACAGCTATACACACACCTCTTGGAGAGCCTGACAAGCTACTGAGAGTATCCTGCCCGCACAGCAGAGCCTGGCAAGCTACCCGTGACGTATTCAATATGCCAAAAACACTAACAATAGGTCTCATTCCCCTGACCCTGAACCAGCCTCCAATCGTTGGGAAAGACAAGTAAGGAGAGACTGCTAAAATCTCAGGGCTGAGTATAAGAGAGACATTACCGGTGCCCACTCAAGTAAATCGACGAACAACAGGATGACAGTGATACAGTGCTTTATTTTATAATTTTATTGAATCACTGTGAGGTAGTTACAGGCTTTCATGTTTGGGTTACAATCTCAGAATGATCAAACACCCATCCCTCCACCAGTGCACATTCCCCACCACCAATATCCTGGGTATATCCCCCCCTTTCCCACCCTCCCCCTGCCTCCATGGCAGACAATATTCCCCATACTCTCTCTCTACTTTTGTGCATTATGGATTGCAGCACAGACACTGAGAGGTCATCATGTTTGGTCCATTATCTACTTTTGGCACGCATCTCCCATCCCGACTGGTTCCTCCAGCCACCATTTTCTTAGTGATCCCTTCTCTATTCCATCTGCCTTCTCCCCTCTGCTCATGAAGCAGGCTTCCAGCTATGGAGCAATCCCCCTGGCCCTTGTATCTACTGTCCTTGGGTGTCAGCCTCATGTGATGTTACTCTATACTCCATAAATGAGTGCAGTCCTTCTATGCCTGTCCCTCTCTTTGTGTGTGTGTGTGTGTGTGTGAGAGAGAGAGAGAGAGAGAAATGTTTTTTTCTTTCTTTCTTTTTATTTTTTTATTTTTTAATCAGTGAATCACCGTGAGGGCACAGTTACAGATTTACACATTTTCGTGCTTGAGTTTCCCTCATACAATGTTCGAGAACCCATCCCTCCACCAGTGTCCATTCTCCATCACCAATGAACCCAGTATCCCTCCCACTCCCCCACTTTGTCCCTCTCTCTCTGACTCATTTGACTTAGCATGATACTCTCCATGTCTATCCATTTATAAGCAAATTTCATATCTTCATCTCTCCTAACAGCTGCATAGTATTCCATTGTGTAGATGTATCAAAGTTTCTTAAACCAGTCATCTGTTCTAGGGTACTCGGGTTGTTTCCATATTTTGGCTATATGAACAGTGCTGCACTGATATAGGTACAGATGTCATTTCTACTGTGCTTTTTTGCACCCTCAGGATATATTCCCAGAAGTGGTATTGTAGAGTCATATGGAAGCTCAGTTTCTAGTTTTTGAAGGACTGTCCATATTGTTTTCCAGAAAGGCTGGACCAGTCGGCATTCCCACCAACAGTGAAGGAGCGTCCCTTTTTCCCCACATCCACGCCAGCACTGGTTACTTTTGTTCTTTCCATAAGGTACATAGAGGAGAATGCAGGCAGAACTCTCCATGACATTGAAGCTAAAGCATCTTTAAGGGTGAAACAGCACTGACCATGCAAGTGGAAGCAAACATAAACAAATGGGACTACGTCAAACTAAGAAGCTTCTGCACTTCAAAATAAACAGTGGCCAAAATACAGACAGAGCCCACAGAATGGGAAAGAATATTTACCCAGTACCCATCTGATAAGGGATTAATATCCAGGATATACAAGACACTAGTAGAATTGTACAAGAAAAAAAACCCCAGCCCATCAAAACATGAAGAGAAGAAATGAACAGAAGCTTCCTCAAAAAAGAAACACAAATGGCCAAAAGGCACATGGAAAAATGCTCCACATCACTAGTCATCAGGGAGATGCAGATCAGAACGACAGTGAGACATCATCTCACAGCACAGGGACTAGAATATCTGACTCCCTCGGGGCGCAGGGAGGGAGGGAGGAGGGAGGAGGTCGCAGCTGGCGTCGGAGGCCGTCTCGGGAGCCCGGAGCACCCCTGAGAGCCCAGAGGGAGCGAGCGGAAACAGCGACCCCCGGGGGGACCAGGGCCAGACGGAGCACTTCTGCGCCTGCAGCCACTCTGGCCGGTCACTCCCATGGCCGGTCACTCCCGCACACTGGCCGGTCACTCCCATGGCCGGTCACTCCCGCACACTGGCCGGTCACTCCCATGGCCAGTCACTCCCACACTCTGGCCGGTCACTCCCATGGCCAGTCACTCTCGCACACTGGCTGGTCACTCCCGCACTCTGGCCGGTCACTCCCATGGCCGGTCACTCCCACACACTGGCCGGTCACTCCTGCACTGGCCGGTCACTCCCACACACCGGCCGGTCACTCCCGCACTGGACGGTCACTCCCGCCTGCCCACAGCCACCGGGGGATGCAGGGAGTTTGCACTCGGGTCTCTGGGGAACACGAGACACAGCCAGGCCTGGTGTCCACACCCCACGGTGGGCAGCCCGGGGTCCAGCAGAGGGTCCTTGCCTCCAGCTGCTGCCCCCAAACTCCCTCAGCACTCGACACGCACCACCATAGTCTGACACTCAGAACCAAAGCTCGGTCCCAAATGCGGCTTTGATATCCAGGACGCATTTATTCTGGCTGAAAGCGCTGTTAGTGCAGGTTCGTCTGCATTATGGAGTCTCCATGGTAATTTAATAGAGCTAAAGATTCCCCTCCCCACCCGCCTCCTCTATTTCTTTCCTGACATCTGTCTATTGGTCTTAGCCAGATCTAATAAGTCTCATTGATAAATCATATCATACTACTAATACCTAAATATTAACCTTCAAAGAATATTAAGTAGGAATTAGTGCATTATTTCTATGTTAATGGAATACACGCGCATCTATTCTGAACAAACCACTGTTATTTTCTCTCACAATGTCTGGCTGCTAGCATGAATAAAAATGAGTACTTGTAAAATAGATAAGTACACCAGTAACTAAATTAAGTGGATGTGACTACACAGGCCAGGGAGCAAGAGGAGTCATTTGACGGTAAGAAAAGACCCAACTATGCACCGTTTGAAGAAGCAAAAACCCATGAAGACAGAAGATCTGACGCTAGATATGTTTAAAGGGAAAAAAATTTATAAGGAAAAATTTTAAATTTAAATTTCTTTAAAGTGTATAAAGAAATCAGTGCAATGTGTTGATCGCTGAGCTGTAGACTTCAGGAAGAATATCTAATCCTGTGCTAATGGCACAAGCTCTGGCCCGCAGGCTGCGCCCGGAAGCGAGAAGCCCGAGACCGTCTCAGACAGACGAACATGCAGAGACACGGGAGCCACACTCTGGACCGAAGTTCCCGGTTCCCAGCTTCTCCCCAGCGGCCCGAGCTCTCACGCGAACGCCGGGAAGCCCTGCCCGCGCCTCAGCGCAGTCGGGATGTGGGTCCTCCCACCCAGCCCTCCCTCCCGCAGGCTCGCACCCACGCCCCGCGGCTGACCGCTTCATGCAAACCAGGACGGCCCTGACCGCGCGAGCCAAACACCCGAGCCCACACGCAGGCCCCTCCCGTGCGCGGAAGGACCTGGCTCCCCTCCCGGCAGGGCTCGTCACAGCCACGCCAGGGTTCGACACTCCGAGCCCAACCCACGGACGGTGAGAGCTACAGGTGCACGGGGAAGTCACGGAGGCCAGGCCCGGAAAGGGCATCTGCTGTCAGCCCTCGGGGCCGAGGCCACTGACTGGCAGCACCGCCACTGGCCGCTCACCGGGCAAGGGACACCCAGGAGGGCTTCTCGTCCCAGAGGAGAACGAACCGTGAGGAACGGCCAAAGCCCGGTGCACATGTGTGCCGTCACCGCGCCCCAAGGCGGACACAGAGGAAGAGGCACCGCCTCTCGCTTGGGACAGGACCAAGGTCCAGCACGGCTGACAAGGCAGGGTCAGGGGTCACTCCCCGGGCAGGGCCAGTGCAGAAGGATGGACACCTTCTCACAGAACGGACACGCCATCCCCGCCCAGACACGGGACGGACACACCGCCCCCGCCCAGACACGGGACAGACATGCCACCCCCGCCCAGACACGGGATGGACATGCCACCCCCGCCCAGACACGGGACAGACACACCGCCCCCGCCCAGACACAGGATGGACATGCCACCCCCGCCCAGACATGTGTCGGACACGCCACCCCCACCCAGACACGGGACAGACACGCCACCTTCGCCCAGACATGGGACGGGCATGCCACCCCCGCCCAGACACAGGACGGGCACGCCACCCCCACCCAGACACGGGATGGACACGCCACCCCCACCCAGACATGGGACAGACACGCCGCCCCCGCCCAGACACGGGACGCACATGCCACCCCCGCCCAGACACGGGATGGACATGCCACCCCCACCCAGACATGGGATGGACACACCGCCCCCGCCCAGACACGGGATGGACATGCCACCCCCACCCAGACATGGGATGGACACACCGCCCCCGCCCAGACACGGGATGGACATGCCACCCCCGCCCAGACACGGGATGGACATGCTGCCCCTGTCCAGACACGGGATGGACATGCCACCCCCACCCAGACACGGGTCAGACACTCCACCCCCGCCCAGACACAGGTTGGACACGCCACCCTCGAGATATATTCCCAGAAGTGGTATTGCAGGGTCATATGGAAGCTAAATTTCTAGTTTTTGAAGGACTGTCCATATTGTTTTCCAGAAAGGCTGGACCAATCAGCATTCCCACCAATAGTGAAGGAGCATCTCTTTTTCCCCACATCCATGCCAGCACCGGTTGCTTTTGTTCTTTTGAATGTGTGCCAGTCTCTGTGGTGTGAGATGATATCTCACTGTTGTTTTGATTTGCATCTCCCTGATGACTAGCGATGTGGAGCATTTTTTCATGTGCCTTTTGGCCATTTGTATTTCTATTTTGAGGAAACTTCTGTTCATTTCTTCTTCCCATTTTTTGATGGGGTTGGAGGTTTTTTTCTTATGCAATTCTACTAGTGTCTTGTATATCCTGGATATTAATCCCTTATCAGATGGGTATTGGGTAAATATTCTTTCCCATTCTGTGGCTCTTTCTGTATTTTGGTCACTGGAGAAACATAACATTTCACTTGCATATGTTAAATCGGACTGGGCACAGAAGTAAGAGACCACTCTCTGATGCAAAAACAAGGAATTTCATTGATAGCTCAAGCTAGGGTCAACGCAATGGAGTCAGGCAAGGACCCCGACTCTAATTCTTGTATCATTTTTTACCAAAGGGTTGCAGAAGCTTCCCATTCTTAGTGGTTAACGGTGGTTTATTTAATGATTCATTTTTGGTTGCCGGGTTGGTCCCTTGGGGCGGGGAGGGCTCCCACTGCCCCCTCTGGGGCACCCGCGTGGAACAGCCTGGCTGGGGTCCTTGCCATGGCGATGTGGCCTCGCGTGTGCTCCCTTCCGGGAGAAGCAGCTGTGCGTCTTCCTTTTATTTTGAAATATACAGAAATGATGCCGGGTGGTCCCGGGTGACCATGTGGAGTGGGGAGAAAGAGCGTCAAGGCCTGGGGCAGGGCTCTGCCGTTTCCTGTCTGTCTGCCGGGAAAGCCAGACCCAGCCGCTACCCCGGAAAGCAGCGTCCGCCCCAGGCCTTCCCCGGGCCTGGCAGCCCCGCCGTTCCCTCACAGAGACAGGCAGACAGAGAGACAGAGACAGACAGACAGACAGACACACAGAGAAAGACAGACAGGAAGACAGAGATGGAGAGACACATAGAGAGATAGAGATACAGAGACAGAGAGAGACACAGAAGACAGAGAGACAGAGACATAAGACAGAGAAGCAGAGAGAGACAGAGACAGAGAGAGACACAGAGAGAGACACAGAGAGACAGAGACAGAGAGAGTCACAGAGAGACAGAGACACAGAGAGGCAGAGACAGAGACACAGAGAGACAGAGACACAGAGACACAGAGAGACAGAGACACAGAGAGACAGAGACAGAGACACAGAGAGCAAGGCGCTGGCGGGAAGGTGGGTCCCCCAGACAGGAGGGAGCCCCCGTCCACAATCCCAGGGTTAAAGCATGACGGCCCGAGAGCCCAGGTGCCAAGAGGGAGGAGACGGGGTGACACGCATGCCCAGGCAGCACGTGGCCCTGGCGGGGTGCACACCTCCTGTCAAGCTTTCCTGGGCTCCCGGGCCGCCGGGGTCTCTGCCTCAGGGAGCCGCTGGGGATGCCTGGGGGCAGAGCGGAGGCAGCCGGCCCTGAGAGTCCTTCCCTGCCTTTGCTCCTGCCGGGCTTCTCCGAGGGTCCGGCCTTGAGCGGCTGTGCCGGCGTCGGGCCTTGGGACTCTTGGTTCCGAGACTCCCCGGAATTCGCTTCCTTGGGCGCTTCCCGGCCACCTGCTGGCCTCAGTGTTGCCGCACGGCCAGTCACATGTCTCACTCGGGGAGTGGCCAAGAAACAAAGGAACGAAACTTGTCAGGCAGGTGGAGAAATGGGGCCCCGGGCCTTGCTGGGGGTCCAGAGGGGACTCCCCAGGGGAAGTGTGAGCGCCCCCAGCTCCCACTCAGCCCTGGGCCTCGGGAGGGCCGGGGAGAGGCCAGCGTGGGAGAGGGACCTCCTGGCTTCCTACAGGCGGGCGGGAGCAGCCCGTGGGGCGGGGCGGGGCGGCAGGACACAGCGGACACAGCAGGTCTCCGTGGGCGGGCAGTGACGGGCGCTTTAGCTGAGGCCAGACGCATGTGGAGGCTCAGAGACGGCCTGGGAGGGGGAGTCACGGCTCCACAGAGCACGCGAGCACTGAGGGGGAGTCGCGGGCGGACACGCCAGGGCACCAGGGACAGCCCGGCGGGGCCCAGAGCCGCCCCAGCTCCCCGGCAGCCCTGGAAGGACGAAGGACGGCAGCAGAGACGGGAGACGCGTGTCCGGGCAGAGGTGAACCGCCCCCAGCCTCGCCCTGCTGTGAGGGGCGCCCAGGCTCCGCGGGGAGGGGGGCCGAGGCTCGTGTTTAGTCGCCAGAGAGAAGAGACTCCCATCTCGGCGACCGAGACGCCAGCGAACATCACGGCGGCAGGTGCAGGGGTGCCGGGAGCCGAGCCCCAGCTCTGCCCGCGTGTGCGGCTGAGGGTGCAGGTGCTGGGGGGGGCAGGGGGAGGGGCAGGGGGAGGGGCAGGGGGAGGGGCAGGGGGAGGGGGCTGTCCCGAGACTGTGGCCTCGGCACCGGCTGGAGATGACCCTGGAAGCGGCTGGCGCCTCTGTGTGCTGGATGCCTCCCGCAGCCAGCCCCGGGGCCCTGCTCCCACCCAAGGCGCAGCCCCACCGGCCCCTGGCCGTGGCCCACCCACCCCAGCCCGGCTGCGGCACCTGCAAACGGTCCTGGAACATCTGTGGCAGCTCCCGGCAGCTGGACGGGCGGGGGAGGGGGAGGGAGGGGGAGGGAGGGTCCGAGCACTCAGCAGTGGAGGGAGGTGGCAGAGCCCCCGACCTGACTGCCAATCCTTGAGTGAGGGTTCTGGGGGCGGCTCACGGGCACCCCCGGGAGGAGGTGGGCTGGAACCCCGGGCTTGACACTCGAGTGCTGCTGTGGCCCCGTCAGCTGGACTCTACAACAGACAAACCAGCACAGCGGGGCCCAGTCTCTGGGCCGGTGCTGTGGGAGCACTGGGGCCCGAGTCCCGCGGGTGCTGGCCCGGCTGGGAGCGGAGGGGGGCTGCGGGGGTCTGTGAGTGTGGCTCTGAGCTTGGCAGGGGAACGCCCAGTCGGGCACGTCCCCCTCCAGGTCTCCTGGAGGCCCCGGGAGCCTGTGCGGCCTCGTCTGCCCGTCAGCCCTGGGGTTGCCACTGCCACCTGCGCGTGGCCGGGTCTGGTCTGTCTCCGGCCCTGGAGACTCCCCGCCTCCCCGCCACCCTCTCCCCTGGCTGCGGGGCGGGACTCTCCCCCAACACACAGAGGCAGCCCCTGGGCCGTTTGTGGGAGCAGCTCAGCCCGCGCCCATGTGGGGGGGCAGCTGGGGCGGGCGGCCGCCCGGGGAGTGTCTGCCCGCGGTGCGCGGGCGCTGAGGCCTGTGAAAGCTGCTCTGCACAGTCTTGGCAGAAGGACGGCAGCAGCGCGTGCCGGCGGCTGGCCGAGGGCCCGTCACGCACACACGGAGGGGAGGACGGCCCCGCGGACACGCCCCGTGGGAAGGCGTACGGACGTCAGAGGTCACAGGCCTTTGGCTTCCCAGCAGAGCCACCGAGCCCAGCAGGTGGCTGCACAGACTGACGCCAGGACCCCAGATGCTCCAGGACTCGGGCCCTGCCTGGCCGTGGCTCGGCCCCGGGGCCGGGCCTGGAGCGAGGAGAGGAGGAGAGCCCCTGAGAGCCGCTGGGGGGCGCCCGCAGGCCCCAAACTGGGCCCCAGTGGAAGAGCCAAGGCAGCCCGCGGCCGAGTCGGAGCAGCACGCACCAGGGGGCAGGGGCCAGGGGACGGAGTGGACGCTGGCGCAGGGACAGGGGCTGGGACACTGTGCCCGCACGCCCGTCGTGAACGGCCTGTGAGCCCTGGTGCCCCTGATCTGTGTGTGCCAGTGTCGGGCTGCGCCTCCGAGGAAACCCAGTGCCCAGGACGGGCCGGGGGCCGGGCCAGGGCCAGAGGCCAGAGCAGCCGGCCTTTCCCGGCAGGACGCAAGGGCGGCGCCGGAGGGACAGAGCAGACTGGCAGCCTCGTGCACCCGCACCCGCCACGGGCTGGCCCAGAGCAGGAACGAGGCACGTCCAGAGCCCTGAGCCCCGAGCCCAGCCCTGAGGCCAGGGCCAGCGGTGAAACTGGCTCTGCCAGGAAGTTCCGCAGCCGCTTCTCTGCGGCCCAGAGAGGGTAGGCGCTGGGCGAGGGGCTCAGGCCGCCGTCTCCTCCTGGTGGGTTCGTGGAGCCAACAACGGGGCAGAAACTCACTTCTGGTGCCCAGGCCGCCCCCGGAAAGGGGCGGGGCAGTCACGGGAGAGGCCTGGGGCGGGTGTGGGGCGCGGGGGAGGGGCCTGCTGAGTCCCGAGCGAGGCTGTGAGGACAGGCCCCAAAGTCAGTCAGAGCAGCCAGCGACCCCCCGGCACAGGCACTGATGCAGAGAGACGGGACGGCCCCTCTGAGCAGACCGGCTGGTGCCCGCGTCCACCTGAGGCTGAACACACACGGCTGAGTGACCGGCCCGCGGCTCTGCCTGCTTCGAGCCCTCGAGACAGAGGAGAGCCAGTGGGCCTGGGCGGGCACTCGGTGGGCACTGGCGCCGTGAGGGGGGACGCGGCTGGACACTGGACGCTCGCCTTGACGGTCCAGGTGTCCAAGCCACCTGCCCCCGTGCGGTCATTCGTCCAGGGGTCAGGAAGCAGCAGACAGTGAAGACACTGCTGAGACTGCCAATCAGAACCGACTGGCCTTCGCAGGAAAAGTGCCCGGAAGGGGGCCAGTTCCGGGGCCCCGGCACCCACCCCGGGCCCCCCGAGACCGGGGGACGGCCAGGGAGCTCAGGGCTGCACGGCTCGGCCAGAGCCGCCCACCGCAGCTTTCAAAGATGACGCGCTCAGAGCACTTTGCTTAGTCCAGCAAGGTGACCGGGTCCCTGCACGTCACTGTCCGCAGGGACACTGTCCGCAGGCCTAAGCCAGCCTGGGGATCCCGCTGCCGGCCGGCTGGGGACAGGCCAGCTCCCGCTCGCGCTGAGTGCTCCGGGGTGACTTTCAGAGTGATTTTCCATCCCAGGGTTTTCACTCTCCTCCCCGGGGCCCCTGCGGGCGCCCCCTGTCCCGTGCCTGCTCCCCGGGGTCCTGCCGCGTCTCTGACCAGGACAGTCAGCCCAGCCGCCCGCCACAGGGCCCAAACCGCCCTCGCTAAGGGACTGGACGGTCCCTGCGTCAGGGTTTCCAGATAGACAACCAGCGGGAGGGGTTCACGTGTGAAGTGGGCGACTGTGTGTATGTGTGTGTAAGTGAGCACGTGTGTGGGTGTGAGAATAAGGTGTGCAGGCACAGCAGCGTGTAGGCATGTGTATGAGTGTGAACGGGCGTGTGCATGGGTGTGTATGTGTGTAGGAGTGTGTATAGGCATGTGTATGAGTGTGTATGGGTATGTGTATGAATGTGTGTATGGGTGTGATGGGTGTGTATATGGGTGTGTATGGGTGTGTGTAAGGGGGGTGTATGAGGGGTGTATAAATGTGTGTATGGGTGTGTGTATGAGTGTGTGAGTGTATCTATGGGTGTGTTTGGGTGTGTATGGGTGTGTGTATGGGGGTGTATGGGGGTGTATAAATGTGTGTATGGGTGTTGGGGACGGGCCTGGGCACCCCCTGCCTCTGTCCCTGTAAACAGGGACTGGGTGAGGAGGGGGCCTAGGCACCGCCTGCCTTAGTTCCTGTAAACGAGAATGGGTATGGAGAAACGTGGCGTGAGGGCGAGTCATCCCCTGACAGCCGACCTTGACAGGCGGCCGAAGGGCCACCATGCTCTGGCGGCCAGCCTGGAAAGGGGGTCGAAGGGCCACCATGCTCTGGTGACCTGCCTCGTGAGAAAAGTTGAAGGGCCACCATGCTCTGGCAGCTGGACTCAGAGGAGGCTGAAGGGAGGATTGGCTCGCGCCTGCCATGGCCATGCTCAAGGCCGCATCTGCTTTCCCATGTTTCTCAAGGCTGGGAGAAGGAACCGAGAAACAAGTAAGATTGGCAAAAATAAAGTTGCTCTCACCACTTAATAATGTTTATGCCACTTATGTAACCTGCTGATTGTTGCTAAAATAAGACTATATAAACCCACTTGGATTTCAATAAACTTGCTGAATGCCGCATATTGCATGCAGTCCTCCCTAGCCCACTCAACTCTCATTCCCTCTCCCCGGCCAAGGTTCAAGTTGGCCGTGCGGGCAGCGGCATATGGGTGTGTGTATGAGTGTGTGTGAGTGTATCTATGGGTGTGTGTATGGGTGTGTATGGGTGTATATGGGTGTATGGGTATGTATGGGTGTGTGTATGGGGGTGCATGGGGGTGTATAAATGTGCATATGGGTGTGTGTATGAGTGTGTGAGTGTATCTGTGGGTGTGTGTATGGGTGTGTATGGGTGTATATGGGTGTGTATGAGTGTGTATGAGTGTGTGTAAGTGTGTATGGGTGTGTGTATGGGTGTGTATGAGTGTATAAGGGTGTGTGTATGCATGTATACAGGTGTGTGTCGATGTGTTGGCGTGTGTATGCATGTATACAGGTGTGTGGATGCGTTGGCATGTGTATGCATGTATACAGGTGTGTGTCGATGTGTGTGGCGTGTGTAGACCTGTGCAAACGGTCACATGTTTGCGTGTGAATGCCATGCACTGGCGGAGGGCACCCTGAGCCCTGCAGGCTGGCCTCAGCTCGTCTCTCGGGGGCTGGGCACAGGACGGCCTGTGAGGGGTGGGGTCCCTCTTCTCTGCTCTGCCCCCGGGGTGGCCCGCCCGGCCCCCCAGGCCTCCAAACACTGTTCCAGAAACTCCCTCTAGACACCCGGAGGTGCTGTTTCAAGGCTGGAGCGTTGGTCACTGGGGTACGTCCTGTCTCTCTGGCCAGCAGGGCCTGGCTCTGAGCTGCCCTCTGCTGTCAGCTGCTGGAACTGAAGAACCTTCCGGAACTCTCCTCCCCCGGCCTCGGCTCGTCCTCCCAGGGCCCACTGCCGCCTTCTTCGCAGGAGAGTGGCCGCTCGGCCGCCCTGGCCCGCTCCCGCCTGACCTGGGAGCACATCGGCTGAGAGTTTCCCGGCCTCCGGGTAGGGAGATGCAGGGTCCGTGGTTGGAGTTTCAGAGTTAAAGCTACCCCGGGCCTGTGACACCTGCGTCCACGCAACAAGGCCCAGCCTGACATTGTCCACATTGTTCTCCCGACCCGCTTCCAAACTAGATAACTCCCTAGTGGAATCCATCCTACTCTACCCTTTTTTTTTTCCTTTTGGGTCACACCCGGCGATGCTCAGGGTTACTCCTGGCTCATGCACTCCGGAATTGCTCCTGGTGGTGCTCGGGGGGGCCCCATGGGATGCTGGGAATCAAACCTGGATGGGCACGTGCAAGGCAAAGGCCCTCCCGCTGTGCTATCGCTCCGGCCCTGCAGTCCTGCTCTTGCTGGCTCACAGACCACTGAAGCCTCTGAAAAGTCATAGCTCTAGATTTACCTCATGGAGCCACACGACTGAGCCCCAAAAAGCTAAGCATGAGGAAACTCGTTCTCTTGTGTTTACATAAGAAACCAAACAGAGAAGTCAGAATGTAAAGTACGAACACGCTAGAACGAGGCTTCAGGAAGTGAGGACGGCGGGACGGGGCAGCCAGTGCACGTGAGGGCCGTGGTGGGCAGGGGTGAGCGGCCGCTTCTGGGGGCTGCGGTGCCCCAGCCCCGTCCCTGGGTAAGGGAGCTGGAGCCCGCTGTCGTGAAAACGTCCAGGAGGAAACCGTGGACTGTGAGTGTGAAGGCTACGCTCTAACTTCACAGCCAGTGACTCACGCTCAGGGGCTTGTTTTCATGCAGGAGGAGGCCAGGACGTGACTCTGACTCAGGCTTGGAAACTCACCCTCCGTCAGCGACCGTCGTCGTGCCAGCGGCATCACTAAATCACCCCCATTCCTGTGCGCTGTGGGAGAGGGGTGACGAGTCCCCTGAGGCCGTGCGGTGGCCCCCGGGCTGGAGGAACCGGCCGTGCACGTGGCAGGAAGCAGGTCCCCGGGCCCCGCCCGCGGGCCTGACGCTTCCGAGTCACTCAGGGCTCCGTCCACTCGGGCCTCGGGGCCTCCCGTGCGACTGTCCACTTCGGGGGACCGACGGCGCCTTAGGGCACAGGGGAGGAATTACACAGGGGAGAACGAGGACTTCCTACAGAATGGAATTTAAAACAAAATATTTTGTTTTTGCTTCTGCCAACCTTCTTTATTTTGTTAAAGTTCAATCATCTTTTCCCCCCCAGTTACAAGGTTGTTCACGACTGGGTTTCAGTCATACATTGTTCCAGCACCCGACACTTCGCCAGGGCACGAGTCCCAGCACCAGTGTCCCGTTTCCCCTCCCCCCTCCAGCTGCCTCTATGGCAGGCACCTCTCAGTCTCGCTCTCTCGCTCTCTCTCTCCCCCTCACTCTCTCTTGCTCACTCGCTCTCGCTCTCTCTCCCTCTCACTCTCTCTCACTTTCTCTCGCTCTCACTCTCTCACTCTCTTCTCTCTCTCGCTCTCTCTCGCTCTTGCTCTCTCCCTCTCTCTCTCGCTCTCTCACTCTCTTCTCTCTCTCTCTCTCTCTCGCTCTCTCTCGCTCTTGCTCTCTCGTGCTCTCTCTCTGGCATTGCGGCTTGCAACACAGGTTCTGAGAGGTTCTCACGTATATTCCTTTACCTACTCTCAGCGCTCAGTTCTGTCTAGAGTGATCATTTCCAACTATTCTTGTCACAGTGGCCCCTTCCGTATCCTAACTGCCCTCTGCCCCCACACACTTGCGGTGAGCTTCCAACCGTAGACCAGTCCTCCTGGCCGCTGTTTCTTCTGTCCTTAGATATTAGTCTCATACTTTTTTTTTTTTCATTTGAAAATTTAATGCAGGATGTGCATTTCCTCACCTTCTTCCTTAGAATATAAACAACCTTTGATATTGCTTTCCAAATGGCTTTTTCATGTAAACCATGTTTGCTTTTATAGCCCTATGACAGCTAAAATGATTAACCAGGGGAGACTAACATTCAGCCATAGTCACCACAGATCCCAACCACAGGTCCCAATTGATTACCTCAGATCCCAGCCACAGTCATCTCAGATCCCAACCACTCACCTCAGATCCCAGCCACTCACCTCAGATCCCAGCCAGTCACCTCAGATCCCAGCCACTCACCTCAGATCCCAGCCACTCACCTCAGATCCCAGCCACAGTCACCACAGATCCCAATTGGTCCCTTCAGATCCCGGCCACTCACCTCAGATCCTGGCCAGTCACCTCAGACCCCAGCCACAGTCATGACAGATCCCAATTGATTACCTCAGATCCCAGCCACAGTCACCTCAGATCCCAGCCAGTCACCTCAGATCCCAGCCAGTCACCTCAGGTCCCAGCCAGTCACCTCAGATCCCAGCCACTCACCTCAGATCCCAGCAAGTCACCTCAGATCCAGCCACAGTCACCACAGATCCCAACTGGTCCCTTCAGATCCCGGCCAGTCACCTCAGATCCCAGCCACAGTCATGACAGATCCCAACTGATTACCTCAGATCCCAGCCACAGTCATGTGAGATTCCAGCCAGTCACCCAGATCCCAATTAGTCACCTCAGACCCTGGCCAATCACCTCAGATCCCAGCCAGTCACCTCGGATCCCAACCACAGCCCCCGTGGACCCAAACAGTCACCCTTGGGAGGGTCCCTGTCCCTGAGGGGCCTGCTCACTACACCCCCCAGAGCCCCTGGAGTGAGAGGCCTGTGGCTCCTCCTGCCACCTCTGCTCAGGGCAGCGCCTGTCACCACCTTGACCTGCTAAAAGCAACACCGCAGAGGCGGCCGTGGGCGAGAGGAGGTGCCAGGAGACAGCATCTCCTGGAAGTAAAAATAGAGCCAGCGACCTGGCACAACGCACGGGGGCGGGGGGCGCGGGAGGAAGGCGGGGCCGGGACAGCCGTGCCAGGTGCCCAGGGCCACACCCACAGCGGCAGGCAGTGCCCCTCAGAGCCCGCTCTGGGCATCTCCCAGGAAAGGAGAGAGCAGAGAGGGGCAGGGGAAGGACGCAGCCGGCTCGCACCCGTGCCCCCGCCCCCCGCAGGCCCTGCAGGGCTGAAAGCAGCTTCCAGGCCTGCTGCCCGCCTGGCCGTGGCCTTCTGGGGCTCCCCAGTGTCCACCCGAGAGGCCACTGGCGCCCTGGGACTGCTCAGCCAGGCCCCAGACCTCAGGAGATGGAGGTGCGGGGGGGGGGGGGCCTGCCCGGGCGCTTCCCTGCCCGCGCCCCCAGGCCCGTGCCCGGCCGCAGCCCAGCGGAACTGACCTGCTGAAGGCCCCGCAGGCCCGTCCCCCCTGCAGAGCTGTGGCAGCTGCCGGGTGAGGTCGGCCGGCCGGGCAAGGGGCGTCTGAGGCCGGGCAGCCCAGTGCTCGGGGAGACGGCGGCCTCTGCAAAAGGGGCTTCTGGCCCCCAACTCAAAACTCAGGTGCCGGCCCGGAGGGAAGGTCAGACACGGCGGGCAAAGGCTTGGCCAGCCGCGGCCCAGCTCGGCCCCGGACGGACGGTGTCCGAGCAAGGGGTCCTCTCCGCAGGCCCGGGGCAGGGAAGACCCCCTGGCAGCCCCTCAGGCGCCCCGCCTTGCCTGCCCTGGCTAGGGCGCGTGGCCTCGGGCTCTCTCTGGGGCAAACATGTTTGACCCTCACGGAAGTGCCCTGCGAAACTGCCCCGGAGCCCCCGAGGGAGAAGGCAAGAGCCGGGACCCGGGCAGAGCACTGACCCCCGAGATGGGGCCACACCCGGGCCAGGCCAGAGGCCTCGGGGACGGCTGTCGGTGAGGCCTCAGTGCCCACAGCGTGTGGGGAGCCCAGCGTGGACGGCACCGTGGCGGGTCCCCTGGGCTGCCCGTCCCCCCGCCCCGCACCCACCCTGCCCGCGTCACGGTGAGCCCCCAGCATGCGGCAGCCACAGCCCCCGCGGTGTACAGCACCGAGGCCGCTGCCGTGGCCAGAGGCTGGGCCCTTGGAGGGCTCGTGGCCCGCGGGGGCAGAATTCCTCCCGCCCGGCCTCGGCCCCACCCGCACCCTGCCCAGTGCCCACACGCCCACCGGGACCCCGGCCCAGGGGGACACTGAGCTCTGGGACCCCGCCCCCCACCCTGCGAGGACTCTGGGTCCGTGGGGGTGGAGAAGCTCTCCCAGCTGTCCCCAGAGGCGCCCACTCGGGGCCTCGCGAGGAGCTGGGAACACGGAGTGTCTCCTTCTGAGTCGCTCCGAAGCAACAGGCCGGGGCTGAGTGTGGGTGGCGCCGACACGCTGCGCGCCTGCAGGGGGCTCGAGAGGAGGGTGCGGGGGTCTGGGGGCCTCCGCGTGTGACCTTCCGGGTGGAGACCACCAGGGCTGCCAAGGCGCCTCTAAGGGGCCTCGCTCACCTTCCCGCTGCTGGCACCGCTGCCCGCACTCGCCGTCCACGCGCCTGTGGCCTTGGCACCACCCTTCCCGCTCACCCGCCTCCGTCTCCCGCCATCCAGACCATCGGGGAGAACAAAGATCAAATCCCCGTATTGATGCGGCTTCTGACTGCAATAAAGCTAATTGCTATGGCAACGTCTTTCGGTTTATTCCTCATAACGATCCGATGAAACTCAAAAAGAATGAAAGCGTCGCCATTAAACATAAACGCACGTTTCTCAACAGCATCCAAAGACTCAGAAATGTTTTACGATGTGACTTTTTGCGCGATTCCAACTTTCCACGACATTTTTGTATATATCCCTGATTTATAGTGTGCTGGTTTCTCAGAGTGTGAATGATTCCCTACAAATGCTAAATCACCAACATGCAGCTCAAATACATTCCAATGTTTTCTCCAATGAATATTTATGGCGTGTTTGCAACATGCTACCAAAAAATTAAGAGCCTTAGCCCTCCTGTCTTGGACGTGACAGAGAAGAAGAAAATAGAAATACACAAACCAGAGCAGAATCAAAATTCCCGAGTTGGCCCCAGCCTGATGGAGGCACTGTGGGGGCCGTGTCACTAGCCCCGGGTGCTTCTCACTGGCTCCCTAGATCAGCCAGCCACAGGCCTCCACAGCCGAGCAAATTAGCATGTGAGATTTCACTTTTTTAAAAAATAACAATCGGGCTAGAGCAATAGCACAGCAGGGAGGTGTTTGCCTTGCATGCGGCCGACCCGGGTTCGATTCCCAGCATCCCATATGGTCCCCCAAGCACGACCAGGAGTAATTCCTGAGTGCAGAGCCAGGAGTGACCCCTGATCATCGCCGGGTGTGACCCCAAAAGGAAAAGAACAGCAGTCAGTAGGAACAGGCGGCCACCCTCTAGGAGAGGATGGTTGGGGGTTGGAGAAGTCCTGAGGCCGCATTAGCACAAAGGCCACCAGGTACTGAGCACAGCACCTGGCTCAGCTGGGCCGAGGCTGTTCTTTAAAGTAGGGAAACGTCTCGCCCAAAGGCGATGATTGTCTTCAAGTCCACAAGGAGTCAGAGCAAAGGAAAACCGCATGGCAGGGCTGGGATCTTGGGGACTGGCCATGGAAGGGTGCGGGGGCCGGGCCAGCTGGTCAGGAAGGAGCGTGGAGGCCCAGGGCCACTCACTCCAGGGTCCTGCTCACCCCGGCCGGACCTCCGTCCCGGGAGGGTGGGCGCTGTGTCCAGGCCAATCAGAGCTGAGGGGCCGCTGAGCAGACCTGCAGGGACTGAGTCCCACCCTGACAAGGTCACTGTCGGTCAGGATGGCCTCTGGGGTGCCCGGCCCGCCCACTGCACTGTGAGCGGCTCGGCTCACCTGGACAGAGGCAGCAAGAGGTTCCCCCCGACAGGGGAGTGTCTGGCTGGGGCCCTGCGGTCGGCTGCTTCTCGTGGCTCTCAGTGCCCACCTGCTGCCGATGATGCCGTGACACCAAAGGCCAGACCAGAACAAGCCTGGACGCCGGAGCTGGACAGAGCTGGACAGAGCTGGACAGCGCAGCACGGGAGGCTCCTGAGGGGCCAGCGAGAGCGGACAGAGCCTCCAGGCAGGCCTTCTGTCTTCTCTGCTGACTCGCGGTAATTTCTGCAGCTACGGTCAGTGTCCAGGGACAGAGCAAGTGCAGCACTGCCAGAGAGTGACCCCAGGTGTCTCAGGCTTCATCAGTGAAACACCCCCTCTCCTTCTCCCAGGAAGCTTGTCGTGCCCTTACTAGCATCCCTGTATCACTGTCACTGTCATCCCGTTGATCATCGATTTTCTCGAGCGGGCCCAGTAACGTCTCCATTCGTCCTAGCCCTGAGATTTTAGCAGCCTCTCTTTACTCGTCCTTCCCAAAGGTGCCACATTGGAGGCTCTTTCAGGGTCAGGAGAATGAGACCTGTCATTGTTACTGGTTTTGGCATATGAATACGCCACGGGGAGCTTGCCAGGCTCTCCCATGCAAGCAGGAAACTCTCGGTAGCTTGCCAGGTTCTCCTAGAGGGAGAACTAGGCTATAAGAGGTCGATTCCGGAAGGATTGTTTTACAGTCTCTAAATGTTGGCCTTGATGGGACTACACGGCGCCAGGGGCAGTTTGTGGGTGTGGCTGCCAAGCTACTGGAAAATGAAGGATCTGAGTGGAGGAGGCCCAGTCCCTATCAGAGCAGGCTTGGAGGTCTCAGCCCCGGGTCCTGCACACCTGAGTTCCTCTGCCGGTCCCTTCATGCATGAGGCTAGTCCAAACACATGGAGAGGGGCTTGAGCATGGCTGTGGCTGGGTTAGCACTGTTGTCCCATTGTTCAGCAATTTGCTCGAGCGGGCACCAGTAAAATCTCCATTGTGAGACTTGTTCTTACTGTTTTTGGCATATCGAATACGCCACGGGGAGCTTGCCAGGCTCTGCTGTGCGGGCGAGATACTCTCGGTAGCTTGCCGGGCTCTCCAAGAGGGGCGAAGGAATCGAACCCGGGTTGGCTGTGCCAGACAAACGCCCTACCCGCTGTGCTATTGCTCCAGTCCGTGGCTGGGTTAGTTAAAGTTTATCTTTAACCTTTCTTTGTATTTTACCTCTTGATGTCTCAGTCCCCCAACTCAGTCTTGATTACTTGTAAGCCAAAACTCTCTGGTAATTCTGAACTTGTATCTGTACTGCTTTGTATTTGAAGTGCTGTATATTTGTACCTGCTTTTCTATTTCCCCTACAGCCTTTTTGTATTTTACTATAGAGCAAAGTTCTTTGGTTAAACACAGAAAGACCATCAATGCTGTGCTCCTAGTATTTGGGAGTTGATTGACTCTGAAATGTATCTGCTCCTGGGCATTATTACTTGGTCATAAATACTTGACTCAGGCTTCCGTTGCTGTAGTTCCTAGCACCCCAAAAGGGAGGTCCCGCCGTGGAACTGGGGTGGACCCAGAGTGAGTGGCAAAGCTACCTGGCATCGAAATGGGACACTCTAGAAAGCACTGATGCATGGTCTTGGTGCAAGCTAATATGACTTAGGAGACAGAACCCCCATGGGGAAGGGCAAACTGAACTGGCCTGAGCACACGCACACGCACTTAGTCTGGGGTTACGGTAGAAGCCTTGCTGGCCCTCGGAGCCCAGAGAACTAAGTGTTGGGGTCTTTGCCTCTCACTGTGTTTGTCCAAACAACTGCAAGTACGGATACCGTGCAAGTAGAGGGAAAGATAACGCAATGCAGACGTTCCCGGGAGACAGTCTCCCTGAGTTGGTCTCCCGAGAGTTTCCTCTGCCAAGTGTTTGTCTGGTGAACGAGCAGTCACACCTGTCCCTGCCGCAGCCCCCTCAGACGCTCGCTAAGTACCCTGGCAGCTTTGCATCAGGCTGTGGCCCCGTCCCCCCGCCCCCCCGTCTCTCTGTCGGGGGGGCCTGGGCAGGTGGGGAGGCGGATCTGGGCCACCAAATGCACGGGACGCAGCAGCCCCCCCCAACTGCATTTCACTTTGTGAACTCACACACCACGACCAGAGTGCCCAGGGCCCAGGCTGGCACTGTGGGCCCGAGAGGAGTCTGGGCCAGTGCCCCCGGGCACAGCAGGGCAGTCTCAGGGCAGGTGGCAGGAGCCTGGGTCAGTCTTCCCCACGTGGCCCGGCCTGTCCACTGGCGACAGCAGCAAGAACTGCGTGTGCGTGTATATCTGCGCGCATGCATGTGTGCACACGTGTATGTGTGTGCATGCGTACAAGTGTGCGTGTGCCTCTGTGTACGTGTTGATGTATGTCTGTGTGTGCGTGCATGTGTGTATATTCTGTTGCATGCATACAAGTGTGCGCACGCCTGTGTACGTGTCGATGTATGTCTGTGCACGTGTCGATGTATGTCTGTGCGTGCGTGCATGTGTGTATATTCTGTTGCATGCCCATGCACACACATGCGTTTGTGTGCTTGTGTACATGCAGGTGTGTGTGTGTGTTGTGTGTGTGTGTGTGTGTGTGTGTGTGCAGTTGGCAGTGAGCCTATGCTGGCTGTGGTCGGCAACCCTCACATTTTTCCACACGTTTCAAACAGGCGCCCAGGTCGGGGCCAGAGTGACAGCACAGCAGGGAGGGCGTCTGCCTTGCACGCGGCTGACCCAGTTCCATCCCCGTAATCCCGTAAGGTCCCCGGAGCACCAGGAGTGATTCCGGAGTGCAGAGCTGAGATAACCCCCGAGCATCGCTGTGTGTGACCAAAAAAGCAAAAAATAAATAAAACAAAACAGGCGCTCAGCAAGGTCTGAGCAACAGTCCCGCGGGGAGGCGCCTACTGCACGCAGCCGGAGGGTTCCGGCCCCTGAGCTGCCCCAGGAGCGAGCCCTGGGGTAAACCCTGAGCACCGCCAGTTGTGGCTCCCAAATCAAAAGTAAGTGGACCAAAAGCGGTGCTCCAGGCGGGGACAGTCCTGGGAGAAAGCCCACACGGCCCCGGGCAGCCCTGTGTGCGCCCCGAAAACAGCCACAACACAACGGAAAGAGGAAGCTGTGTTCTGGGAACGGGCCCTGCGGTGGGGCAGACTCTGGGCGTGTCCATGCGCTCTGCGCTTCCTGGGCCTCAGTCCACGCTGGGCACCCGGCAGGACGGGCAGCACGAGCCCGCCGACCCCATCCCTGGTGCCGCTTTGCCGGCAGAAGACGGGTCTGTGCGGGGAGGCCCTGGGGGCGGGTCCAGGCTTCCGCCTCCACCCCCCCTTCCTTCCTGTTGCCGCGGGGTCTGCAGCCCCAGATACGCGCCGCACAGGGGCTGGACGGGAGGAAAAGGCTCCTCCCGCCCCTCAACTCCCCGGCAGGGAAGCGCCTGCAGGGGACCCCAACACCCAGCAGCATGACCCCAGGCTGACCCCAGGCAGCGAAGGGGCAGGGCCTGCTCCCTGCCTGCCCTCCCCCCCACCCTTGGCCCCTTCCCCCCCCAGCCCCACTCCTGACCCCATGTTCCCAGCCCGGAGCGATCTGACACTCTGGGGTCCCCCCCATCTGGGGTCCCCCAACCCCTTACACACACACACACACACACACAGGAAACAGGGCATTTTCCTGGGAGTCAGGAAGAGCCGAGGGCGTCCCTGGGGGTCTCTCCTGGGGGTCTCACCCTCGTCAGGAGCGTGGCCAGTGGGTCACAGGTGTCCCTGTAAGCAGTGGACCCTCAGGCTCTGCCCAGGGCTCCCCTGCTGTGCGCGCCCGTGGGGGTCTGCTAGGCGCGGGGTCCCAGGGTCCCCGGGCCGGCGGGCAGGACGGGGCGGCGGTGCCCCCAGCTCTGCTGGGCCGGGCCGAGCCGGGCTGGGCCGGCGGCCGGCGGGGCGGGCCAGGTGGGCGGGCGCGGGCGTGTTTACCTGCGGCAGGAAGCGGGAGGCGGGCGGGAAGCGGGTGCGCCCCGAGCCGCCAGCGCCAGCCGCGCCCGCGCGCGCGCGCCGAGGACGAGCCGCCAGGTGGGTGCGGGGGGCGCGCCTGGGGTCGGGCGGGCTCACCCGGGGCAGGACCGCGCGGGAGGAGCCGCGGGTGGGGACGGAGCCTGAGGAGCCGCGGCGCCGCGCGGTGGGGGCAGGGGCCGGGGGAGACCCGGCCGGGTGGGCGCGTCACCCTCGGCCCGAGAAGCCGCTTCCTTGGAGCCGCTGGGGCGGGGACGGCGCGCTGGCCCTGCTTCCGCCCTGCCGGCCGGCCGGCCCCTGCGCTCGCGACGGCCCCCCTGGGCTCCTCTCCCCCCCCACCTGCACCCACAGAGCCCCGCCCCGGAGCTGTGGCCAGGTGGGGTCACTGCTGGCCCGGGTCCTTCCTCCTGGGGGACCGAGGGGCATGTCTGGGCCGGGTAGGGCAGGGACAGTTCCCGGCTGCCTTCCAGTTTGACAAGGGAACCAACAAGACTCGTCACACCTGCTCCTGTCTGTCCCGAGGCCGTGGGTGCCGGGGTTCCAGGCGCGGGGGGACACGGGGACCCTGGGGTGCTGCACCCGCCCCTTCCGGCAGCAGCAGAGAGCCGCCCCGGCCACTGCACACGGCGAGGGAGAGACCCGTCGGGGGCAGAATCCCGCCCGCCGCCCGCCTGCCGGGCAGAGATAACTCCGTGGGGCAGCGGCTGTTCTGGGCACAGTCCCGGGAGCTCGCGCTGCTGCGGGCCGGACGCTTGTGGAGACACAGGGTGACGTCTGTGGTCAGAGCCAGGGCTGGTGCCCCACCGCTGTCCCCCCTCCGTGAGGGATGCTGGCCACAGGGAATACTGTCATCGGTTTCACTTCTCTAGTCCTCCCGTCTGCTCTCAGGAAACTGAGGCACCACCAGACCCCTGGGGGACCAGGCAGCCCCCAGGGAAGCCCCCATGGTGCCAGTCACCTCTCCCGCGGGCTCCAGGTCACTGGCGCGGCGTCTGTCTGGGCATCTGTCCGTCTGTCCCCCTCGGGAGGCAGCCAGTGGGCTGAGCCGAGAGCATGGCCGGGGACCCAAGCCCCAGGGCGGCACGGCCACCGGTGCCAATGGCAGGGGCCACACACCGCGGGGAGGTGTTGGCACAGGAGGTCACGTGGTGCCGTGGCAGCTGTCCAGGACAGACCCGTCCCTGCAGACGGGGAGGGCCGAGAGCTCTGGGTCGGCACAGCAGGCGGGAGAGAAAGCCAGCGGCTCCGGGCATGGCAGAGCCGGCCGGAGCCCGGGGGCAGGGACTGGACGGGACTGCCCGGAGCAGGGACATGTGTGGACTGTTTCGAGGGCCAGAGTCGCAGGGAAGTGGCAGCTGCGGCCGGGCACCCCGGGAGCTGGGAGAGCCAGGACAGACGGGCACCTTGTCAGCCGCCCTGAGATGGCGGCCGTGCATGCGTGTGCCTGGCGTGTGCCTGTGCATGTGAGTGGAGCGTTGCACGTGTGTGGCCTGTGTTTTACATGTGTACCTGCAAAGCCTGCCCGCAGGGTGGGCGCTGACACATCCTCCCTGCCCTCCCTGGCCCCCTGCAGCCCTTGGGCCGCAGCCCACTTCCCCCCCCTCCCGGCACTTACCACATCTCTGTTCCCCATTTGCTACATTGCGTCACTTCAAACCGCCCCAAGCCGAGGCGGCCCCTCCCGCCACGCTGCCCTCACGGCTTGCTCTGGGGCGGCTCCACCTTTCCCGCCTCGGCAGCCTCCCCTGGGCTCCTGCAGACGCCAGTGCCCCCGCCCCCGGCACCAGAGCTGTTTCTGCTCGGAGCAGAGCCGGCACCCACTGCTGGATTGTGCGAACACTTTCACTTCCGTGGGTAGGTGTGTGGCTGGCGGGGCTCGGTGTGTGGCTGGGAGGGCTGGCGCGTGGCTGGGTGTGCAGGATTCTCCTGCGTCTGCACCATTCCCCTCCCTGCCAGGACAGGCTCTCCCATCTGGCTGCCTGCACTGTGGCACTGTGAGCTCAGGCTGTTGTGGCATTGTGTGCTGTGGTACTGTGTGTTCCAGCTGTTGTGGCACTGTGTATTCCAGCTTCCATGGCACTGTGCATTGTGGCACTGTGCGTTCCGGCTGTTGTGGCACTGTGTATTCCAGCTTCCATGGCACTGTGCATTGTGGCACTGTGCGTTCCGGCTGTTGTGGCACTGTGGCACTATGTATTCTGGCTGTCAGGGCACTGTGTTCCAGCTATCGTGGCACTGCACTATGGCAGTGAGTGCTCAGGCTATTGTAGCACTGTGTGTTCCAGCTGCCGTGGCACTGTACAGTGTTACACTGCATTCCACCTGTTGTGGTGCTGTGTGCTGTGGCACTGTGTGTCTGGCTGTTGTGGTGGTGTAACATGAGCACTGTGTGTCTGGCTCTTGTGCACTTCCTGCTGTAACGGTGTGTGGTGGCACTCGGGTGCGTGTTGGCTGCTGTGACGGTGTAGTGCTCACACACTGACAATGACAAAGCCCCCGTGTGCGCGGGCTCCCCAGACCCCAGGGCTAGACCTTTCTCCCCCGGAATGGGCTGTGTGTCTCGGTGTCTTTGGAAGTTCTGGGCTGCTTCCACCTCTGGTGCTGTCCCTGGGGCTCATGCACGTGCCCAGGTGACCCCGTGTCTCTCTTGGGGGATGTCACCGTGGTGGGGCCGGCTCTGGCATGTTTCTCTTCGCTCGTGGCTCCGTGCGGCCTCCGTGGGGGAGGGCGCTGGCTTTGCTCTTGCCCTGGCCCCGCAGGCCCGGCCTTTGACTGCGGAGAAGACCCCCCTGGACGCACCCTGGCCTCACGTCCCCTCTGCACGTCTCTGTGTCTGGCCTGTGCTGGCTATCGAGACGTTTGTCCCCTCCGAGCCCCGGTGTGGCCTCAGCAGCAGGTATGGTCCTCTCCGCGCTTGGCTGGACAGCAGGTAGACATGCAGCTCCCTTCCCAGGGCTCTATTCCCAGTGCTCCCTTCCCAGTGCTCTATTTCAAGTGCTCCCTTCCCTGGGCTCTATTCCAAGTGCTCCCTTCCCAGTGCTCTATTTCAAGTGCTCCCTTCCCTGGGCTCTATTCCAAGTGCTCCCTTCCCAGGGCTCCATGCCCACACGCGCCCTGCGGTCCCCTGTGTCCCGCAGTCACCCAAAGAGGACCCTACTCAGGTCTGCCGAGTCCACAGAATTCTCACTAGCTCTCCCCTTCCCCCCGGCCTGAGGCCCTCTGGGGACCCCGGGACAGTTGCCTCTGGAGCTTTTCTGCTTCGGGACCGTCTCCTGCGGGAGGGACTTTCCCTCCTGTCACAGGTGGTTTGTCTGGCCTGGGTCCCGGGCGTGTTCCAGGGCTCTGTGCACTGGGGGCACCTTTCACGGCCGCCAGGTGTGTGGGCAGGTACAAAGGAGAAATTCATGGGTTGCTTTGTGTCCTGCAGCCTCACCCGGGGACGCTCTGCCCCGTCCCTTCCCCCCTGCCCGCGACGCTGTGCCCCGTCCCCTCCCCCCTGCCAGGACGCTCTGCCCCCCCCCCCCCCCGTGTCCTGTGCAGGCCGCCTGTCTGCAGAGCGGGTGCCTGTCTCCCACCCAGGCTCTGTCCTCGATCCCTGGCCTGCCTCCCTGCTCAGGCACGGTCACGTGGTGCTGAGCTGGGACGATGTGTCCCTGCTCCCTCTCCGCCAGGGTGCCGTGGGGCCCCGCTGTGCTGGAACCCTTTCCCACCTGCTGCTGCCTTCCCAGGAGATGCTCAGTTGGAGCATTTTGTCAGATGTTGTTTCATTCTTGATTAAGAGGCTTGGGGCTGGAGCCGGAGCAGGAGTGCAGTGGAGAGGGAGTTTGCCTTGCTCGTGGGCTGACCGGGTTCGATCCTAGCATTCCATATGACCCCTGAGCACCACGAGGAGTGATTGCTGAATGCAGAGCCAGGAGTCAGCCCTGAGCATCACCAGATGTGATGGAAGGAAGGAAGGAAGGAAGGAAGGAAGGAAGGAAGGAAGGAAGGAAGGAAGGAAGGAAGGAAGGAAGGAGGGAGGGAGGGAGGGAGGGAGGGAGGGAGGGAGGAAGGAAGGAAGAGGGAGGAAGGAGGGAGGGAGGGAGGAAGGAGGGAAGGAAGGAAGGAGGGAGGGAGGGAGGAGGGAGGGAGGAAGGAAGGAAGGAGGAAGGAGGGAGGGTGGGAGGGAGGGAGGGAGGAAACCAGGCCGCGGGTGCCATGTCTGTGTTGACTTGTCCTTTTTTTTTTTTTTTAAAGAAATATTTTATTGAACCACCGTGAAAACAAGAAAAAAATACAAAGCTTTCAGGTTCAAGTCACAGTCAAATACAGATTAAACCACCATCCCTTCACCAGTGCACCCGTTCCACCACCAAGAACCCCAATACACCCCCCTCCCACCCCACCCCCCATTTAAGTAGCTAATGATATTCCCATTATTCTCTATATATATTGAGTACATTTCATATTTCCATACAGAACTCACTATTATTGATTGGAAATTTTCCCCAACAATCAGGCCTGCCGAATAGGCATCATCTAATAATTTCTCTTCATTGGTAAGAGTGAAGAGTATGAGTCTCTTTTGGTTTTGGGTTTCTAATATTTTAGCTCAGTTCACAGTCAAAATGCATGGCTCAAGCATCCGCTCTGGTGCCAAAATGGGTTAGGAGACCTCAGGATCACAGTCAATAGGCGCGGAGGCTCTGCTTCTCGTGCCGTGGCTCTCGGTTCATCTTGACTTGTCCTTTTGATGAGTCCTGAGGCTGGAGTTCCCTTCGCGGATCTGGAATGAAGTCACTGTACGTGCAAACGTTTTTCTGTGTTGCTGGATTCGCTTTACCAAGAGTTCATTTGGCAGTTTCGCTCCTAAACTCAGTTGAGATGCGCTGCTAGGCTTCTGTCAGGGCTGACCGGCCATCCGGGCAACACCGCCTCCGAGCAGGGCCGGGAAGTGCTTCCAGCCGCAGTCTGGAGGTGGGGGGATGTTGGTGCCCCTGAGCCTGTGCATAGAGGATTTGTGGCCGTTTGTTTGTTTTGGGGGGGAGGGTGAGAATTTTTCTGATCACAAGTTTCATTTTATTGCCGTGAAGGATCGCTGAGGTGCTGGGTGTCCTGGGGGAGGCGCGGGCCCTCCCCGGGGTGGGCGGTCACCTCAGCCGCTCTCCTCCCTCTCTGCACTTGTCACTGTGGCCACAGAATCATTGATGTTGCTGATTTTTGTAAAGATTTCCTTTTCTGTTTCATTGATTTTCCCCTCTTATTCCTGCCTTCCGTTTCCTTGGTTTCTGCTCTCAGCTGTTTCCTCTCTGACTTAATTTTCTCTCTGCTCTCCAGCTCGCTCTGTTTGACTCTTTCTTTCCCCGGCTTAATGAGCTGGCGCAGACCGCTGCCTGGACAGACCTTTCCTGTGTGCTGGTGTGTTTCATGCTGCAGAGTTCCGCTTAGCTGCTCTCGCCAAGCCCACGCCTTTGATACCTAGCGGAGAGTGAAATACACGTGACCGAATCCCAGCAGTTCAAGTCAATTACCTGCATTTCATGTAGCAACATAGACAACACCGAGTAACAGCGTTGATTAGGAAACAAGTTGCAAATGAATACAAAGTAACAGTGACAACTAGACAGTAGGTCTCTAATGAATAGAGTATCCCACACTTAGTGAACTGGTAACATGCCCTTAGGCTTCTACATGCCATGATAGCCTGCATAGGACGTGCATGTCCAACACACGCATGCATATTTCAAACCCATCCACGCACGCATGCCTGCACATGACACGCTTGTCCATGCACACATGCATGCATAGCTCATACTTATCCATGCACATGACACGCTTGTCCACACATACATGCACACATGCTTATCCACGCACGCATGCATGCAAATATGTTTGTCCATGCACACATGCATGCATAGTTCATACTTATCCATGCACATGACACGCTTGTCCACACACACATGCATACAACATGCTTATCCATGCATGCACGCATACAAATATGTTTGTCCATGCACACATGCGTGCAATGACATGCTTAACTGTGCACACGCACATGCATAGCAATCAGATGCGGCTGATTCTGCACGCCCGGGTGTACCCACTGCCTGGAGGGCCGGAGGGAAGATGGTGGCCTTTGCTGCTGAATCATGTTTGCCCGGTGGGGCACTGCTGCCCACTGCCCAGAGGGCGGGGGCACTACTCGGGGGCAGCAGCCTTGGATACTCTTGGGAGTGCTCCCTGCTTATTTGTGAAAGGCAGATTTCCGGGGTGGGGTGCTCGGTGATTTGTTTCTGAAAAGAGGGAGGTGGGCCAGGTAGGGGGCCGCTGTGTTAGGTAAGTGAGGCGGCCGTGTTCGTTTCAGACTCCAAGGGTCGTTTAATGATGCAGTAATCGGCAGTAAACCGCTGAGAAGGCGCCTCTGAGAGGCCCTGCCCGAGGGGGCGTGGCGGGAGGGGCTGGGCTGGCCCGCCGGGCAGGGCCCCCTCCTGGCCGCACCCATGCCCACTACAGCCGCTGGCCAGGAAGGACTGGGATGCGGAGGTGGGTGAGCCTGAAAGGTGGCTCCCACCTTTGATCACTGAATTAATCCGTCTCCACTAGCTGACACCCAGTTCACCAGATCTGACCTAAGGTCAAAAAGGGACTGTAAAGCCAACTGCCACCTCGTCCGTTATTAGGGATTAATTGATGAGCCACAGCCACAGGCCAGGCGGGAGGGGGCAGACACCGGGTGCGGGCGAAGAGGAGGGGGTGTGCCGGGGGCACCGGGAAACTGCCCCCACCCCCGTTCTCCGCTGCTCCAGAGGCTAGACGGGGCTCTTGGGGGGAGGGAGGGCCAGGAGGCGGGATGGGTCCCTGTGGCCCAGGCCGTGACCTTGGCCTGAGTCAGCTGGGCACAGAGGTGACAAATCAGGCCTCAGGAATGTCCACTGAAACCCGCCAGGCGATGTCCCCAGACCACATTCTTCCTGGCCAGTGGAGGGGACAGATCACTATCAGAGCGGCCACGGGACAGGGCAGGGCGCTGGGGAGGGGGCCAGGGGGCGGGGGGCAGACCACACACCCACACACCTACAGTCACACACTCACACACACTCCTGCACACACATACACACTCACCCCCACACACACACATACACTCACACACACAGTCACACACACACTCCTACACACACATACACACACATATACACACACACACACACACAGAGTCACACACTGTCACTCACAGACACACCCCAGTGCTGCTCCTGCCTCTGAGGACGTCCCTGGCTGCTCTGGGGCCCAGGTCACGCAGCCCCTCAGCCCTGGCCGCAGTGCCACCACCCCAGCAGGCGCCCCTCGAGTTCACGGTCCCATAAGGCTCCCGCCCACGGGACACTGCTGGGGGCCAGATGGGCACTGCTGCCCGAGCCCGGGGGGCAGAGACCAGAGACCGGGAGGGCGGGTGCTGCACACGTGCATTCTGTGTGCTGCGGAGAGCAGATGTGTGCATTCTGTGCATGCAAGTGAGCATGTGTGTGCGTGTGCTTTCTGTGTGCATGCAAGGGAGCATCCAGGGTTAGCATGTTCCAGGCCACCACGTCTGTCCGAGTACACGAGAATGCCGCCAGAGTACATGGGAAGAACACCGTGTGTGCATGTGTGAAGGCTCTGTGCCCGTGTGCACGTGCATGACGGATCCTCTGCCCTCGGCCCAGGCTCCCAACACATCAAGTGTCTCCGTGTCCCACTGGCCGCGCTGAACCCAAGTGTATTCCGTCCCGGCGTGCTCCGAGCAGCTGTGGCCACAGCTCTGCGGGACCCCGGACCACTGCCCGGTCCTGGAGCCAGGCCGGCCCCTCACCACCCCAGGAGGCAGAGTGGGGTCCCGGGAGACACCACAGACCGCAGCTGTCGGACA
The DNA here is from genome assembly GCF_027595985.1 of Sorex araneus. Lineage (NCBI taxonomy): Eukaryota > Metazoa > Chordata > Mammalia > Eulipotyphla > Soricidae > Sorex > Sorex araneus. Next base: position 379,912,630 of record NC_073303.1, on the reverse strand, counting down.
GCTGGCCTGGAGGGCGGCCTCCTGCGTGCCTGCCCACAGACTGGCCTCTCCTCCTCTCTGTGGCCGGGGTAGGACGTGTCCCGGGGGGCACGCGTGACCACACGCGCACAAGCCCTTTCTCTGCGTCTCCCCGCAGCTGCCTGCTCTGGTGCCCAGCAGAGGGGGCGGGGGTCGGGGGTGAGCCTGGCGGCCGAGCGGCACCTCCAGGGCCCAGGTCCAGCCTCCAAGGCAGAAGATCGTGGGAGCACCCACCTCTGCCTCGGCGCAGACTTCGGGATGTCCGAGCGCGTGCCCGAAGGGCCCTCAGGGTGGCCCACGGTGACCCTGGTTTCTCGTGGCTCGTTCCTCTGAGGACAGGCTCCTCCCCGCCCTTCTTTTTCTTCTTCTTTTCAAAACTAAACTTAGGGCCCGTGGCTGGGCGAGCTGTGAGCACTGGGCCTTCAGGGGCGCGGTGACCCCGGTCCCTCCACCCAGGCCCTTTGGGGGGGCCGCTCCCGTGCGCTGAGCTCTGCACCCCGAGGTGCCCCCCCCCCGGGCCGTGCTGGATGCTGAGAGTAAGCGGGAACTTGCGCCGCAGACACTGACCAGGGCCTGGAAGGTTCTGGACGCAGACACCGGGAGGGCGGGGCAGCCCGCCTGGGCCGCCCGCCTGAGTCAGCATCTCCCGGGTGGCTGGGCGCCCTGGAGGTGGGGGACAGGCCACAGAGTAGTGCCCGGGGCGAGGACACCGGGGCCCCGGGGCGCCCCGTGCCTGGGCTGTCACCGGGGCAGCTCTGAGGGTCAAAGATTCAGACGCGGCCCCGGAAGTGCCTCGGGCTGCTCCGAGGGCCCGTCAGCCAGGTGCCACCTGCCGCTGCCGGGTGACTGGGCCCAGAGGAATGTGGGTCCCCGAGCCTCACGGCCGGGGGCAGGAAGGCCTCGGGCCTCTGTGCTCAGGCTTGGGCCTGCCTGGCCCCGGGTGCAGGTCGGCCGCCCACAGGAGCCTCTGGCCACGGGCTTGGCACGTCCCCCCGTAGCCTCCCCCTTCAGACAGGCCCGTCCCAGGAAGCCAGCTCCAGCCCACCTCCCGGGGCCCGGAACCCAGGCAGCTTCCAGAGGCGTCTGCGCCCGGCACACCCGCAGGGTCTCGCCCGGGCCTGAGTCATGGTCCCGACACGGCTCCGAGCCAGCCTCCGCCCAGGGCCGTGAGCACCCCATCCCCAGGCACCCAGGCCCGGCCCTCCAGTCCTCTGCGCGGCCTGTGACGGGCGTTTGCTCTCTGTGGCTCGGGGCGTCCCCGCGGAGGACCGGCTCCCGGGGTCCCGCTGGGTCAGGCCCCAGGTCTGGGCCCCTCTCCTGGGGTTCGAGATGACGGCGTCTCCCCGGCCCGCCCGAGGGCATGGGCCCCCCTCTCTGGGAGTGGAAGATGCGCCTCTGGCTGGGGGTTCTGAGCCGGGCCCCTCGTGTCCAGCTCGGCTGGGCCCTCCGACCCTCCTGCGCTGCCCTGTCCACGCACGCCCTGCCCCCTCTAGGACGCCGGAGCCTCGAGCTGTGGTTTGGGGCGGGTGGGCGGGCGGGCGGGGCGGCCCGCAGGGGCGTGGGAGACCCCCGAGGCAGGCTGTCCGCATGAACAGCTGCCTGATGACCGCCTGTGTGGACAGCCCTGCTCGCCCCTCCCCAGGCCCGGCTGGGTGCTGCTGGCGCCCCCAGGCTGACGCTGGCCGAGACCCCGTCTCTGGCCCCTTCCTGGCCCCGCACGGGGCCGGTTCCCTCGAGGCTGCGCTTGCGTGTGGCCATGGGGCGGCCACGGCTAACGGCTCCTCTTTCCTTAGGGTCGCAGCCCCCGTCCAGGATGGGGAACCACGCAGGCAAGCACGAGCCCGGGTTCGAGAAGGGCAGCAAGGTAAGATGCCGGCGCTGAAGGTGTGGGCACCCGCGGTGGCCCCGTGCTGGCCGGTGGGTAGCTCAGGCTCTGTCTCTGAGACCCGACAGCTCAGGACAACCAGCCGGGGCCCAGGACACAGGCCTGCACCGGAGGGGCCACGTTCGACACTCCCCGCAGCCATTGTGAGCCACCGGCCCTCACTCTCACACGTGACCGCACCTGACACACGTGTCTCACCTAACACATGTGACCTCGCCTAACACATGTGGCATCACCTAACACACGTGACCTCACCTAACATGTGACCTCACCTAACACACGTGACCTCACCTAACACATGTGGCCATTCACCCCCCACACCTGGTCTCACCCTCCAGCACGGTCTCTGGGTGGCTCTGGGGTGCTTCCTCCTCTCCTCAGGCGTGGAGGGGAAGCTCCGTCTGCTGCGGTGCCTGTCACAGGGAATCACCCCTCCCCCACACTGGGGCACCCGCCCGCCTCCTCCGCATCCTGTGACTTGCGGTTGGCCAAGACGCCAGCCTGGAAGGAACAAGCTGTCAGCCCCCACAGCCCCTGGAGCCCTCGGCCTCCCCCCTGACACACCCTTGCCCAAAAAACCTGCCCAGCTGCTGCGAGAGCTTCCTGGGGGCCCTGGGCGTGGGGTCTCATGGAGAACCGAACTCTGACCCAGACCTGGGAGATGCTTCTGGTGTGAGCAGCTGCCTCCTCCCTCTGTCTGTGTGCTGGCCCCCTCCCTCTGTGTGCTGGCCCCCTTCCTCAGTGTGCTGGCCTCCTCCCTCTGTCTGTGTGCTGGCCTCCTCCCTCTGTCTGTGTGCTGCCCTCCTCCCTCTGTCTGTGTGCTGGCCCTCCTCCCTCTGTCTGTGTGCTGGCCTCCTCCCTCTGTCTGTGTGCTGGCCCCCTTCCTCTGTGTGCTGGCCTCCTCCCTCTGTCTGTGTGCTGGCCTCCTCCCTCTGTCTGTGTGCCGGCCTCCTCCCTCTGTCTGTGTGCTGGCCTCCTCCCTCTGTCTGTGTGCTGGCCCCCTCCCTCTGTGTGCTGGCCCCCTTCCTCAGTGTGCTGGCCTCCTCCCTCTGTCTGTGTGCTGGCCTCCTCCCTCTGTCTGTGTGCCGGCCTCCTCCCTCTGTCTGTGTGCTGGCCTCCTCCCTCTGTCTGTGTGCTGCCCTCCTCCCTCTGTCTGTGTGCTGGCCTCCTCCTTTTGTCTGCGTGCTGCCCTCCTCCCTCTGTGTGCTGCCCTCCTCCCTCTGTCTGTGTGCTGGCCTCCTCCTTTTGTCTGCGTGCTGCCCTCCTCCCTCTGTGTGCTGCCCTCCTCCCTCTATCTGTGTGCTGGCCTCCTCCCTCTGTCTGTGGAGGAGGTGGGCAGGGGTCAGGGCAGGGCAGGTGCCACCCACTGCACCGGATGCAGCCCTGAGTCTGCGCCTGCACAGCTCCTGTCGCTGGAGGATGCATCCAGCCTGCCCACCTGGGGTCGGGGTCCGGGGCCCCGTGAGGAGGGGAAGGAGCCCAGCCCAGCCGCCTCTGGGGACGGACAGGTGTGAGGGGGATAGAGAGACCCGCCCCCCTCTGGGATTGACAGGTGTGGGGAAGGCAGAGGCAGCCTCTGCCCGCCCGCCCTGCCCTGCCCTGGCTGTGCCTCTGACCTGCGCAGCCCCCCGCCCCTGCCTGTGCGAAGGAGGCTGGGTGTGGGGGCTCCGTGGGCGCAGGGCAGTGGTCTTGACGTGGCTTTGGCAGCGCAGGTGGGTGGCCGTGGGTCACCGCCTCGCCCTCCCAGCTGCTCTGAGTGGCCCTGTGGACTGCGGGCGCCTGAGCCGGGACCCCCAGTGCCACCGACCAGGACTTTCCGCCTCCCTCAGCCACGTCCCCGGGGGTCCCAGGAGCTGCCAGGGGTGGGCGTCTCCGGAACAGACCCGGTGTTGGGGTGCACGCCCCCTGTTCCCTCCCCTGCCAGCCTCCTAGCCCCTCTGGGATGCCCCCTTCCTCCCTGCCTCTGCAGAGGCGCGGCCGCTGGCGCCCACAGGCTGCAGCCCGGGGTCGTGGCCCTTCCTGGCGGACAATCGCCAGGTCCTGTCCCGGGGGGCTCCTGGCGTGGCGGGATCCTGGAACAGGTCCCCGGGGCAAGGGGCCTCTCCCCTCCTTCCGGGGGCGGAGTTTCCTCTCCTCATAACGTGCCCCGTGGCCGCAGAGCAGGTGACGCGTGGACGGCAGCTGCGGGGGCGGCCCGGGGTGCGTGGACAGGCCAGCGCCACCCGGCACGCTTCCTCCCGGGCCGCGCCTCCTCTCGGCTGACGCGCGTCAGGGCCTTCCCTGCAGCCGCGGCCGGGGGCTGCTCCTGCCACTCTGAGCTCAGCAGGGAACGTGTCTTTCTCCGGAACCCTGGAAAGACCAGCTGCGGCCCAGCGGGCACAGACACAGGCACCTCACCCCCGCTCGCGCACGGCTGCTCGCCACAGGGCCGGGCACGCTGGGTCACCCTCGGGAACTCCGGGCGGCTGGAGAGAGCGGGGCGGGCACTGGCCTTGCCCGTGGCAGACCTGGGCTCTGTCCCTGGCACATCTGGCCCCCTGAGCGCTGCCAGTGTGGCCCCAAAACCAAAGAGAAACTCTGGGGGTGCTCCCAGAGGCCTCTCCCGCACTCTGGGGCACCTCAGCGCCCAGAGACACAGGGGGCAGCACCTGGCCCGGCGGGACACCGGCCACCAGCCTCTCAGCCCCCTGGGGCATGCCAGGGGCTCCAGGGAGCAGCGTGGCCGGACAGCGGGGAACAGCCCCCGCACCGCTCCCGTGCTGAAGGACCGGCAGGCGAGTGTCTGCGGCCGGGGGACACGCAGGCTCCCGCCCGCGGTGTGCTAGGTCCCCGCGGGCTGGATGGGCCTTTCCTGAGTCATGGAAGAAACGTTTACCAGAGCTGCGAGCTGCAGACGAGAGGCCCGTGGCCAGCACTGCCCTCCCCTGGCCGTGGGGCCCCGATGCAGGCGGGGGTCGTCCCTTCTCGTCCCCTGCATCCCCCTTCTCCGTGCCTGCTGAGTTGTGAGTCAGCACCCGAGACCTGGATGGGGGTCTGCTCACAGGACACGGGGGCTTGTCTCCCCGCTGGGGTGCTGGCTGCACCCCTGGGGGCCTGGCCCGGCTTCCTGCACCTTGGCCAGTGCCCAGAGGCAGGTGCCTTTGGTTCACAGTGTTACTCTGTGTCACCCCTTCCCTTGGCTGGCATTTTGGGTCCTGCTGCTCAATACTTAGCGAGGTGTCCAGGCTCTCCTCGTACTATCGTGTTGTGTCTAACTCCTTACATTGTGTGGTGTTGATTGGGTTGTGTTAGGTTGGGTTAGGGTCAGTTCTTTACCGTTGTATCGTGTTGTGGTGTGGTGTAGTTTGTTAGGTTGGGTTGGGTTGCACTGAGTTATGTTGTGATAGATACGTGGGTTGTGTGTAGTGGTTGATACACATTGCATTAGTTTGTGTGTTGTGTTGGGTTGGGTTGGGTGGACTTGGGTTATATTGGAATGGATTGAGTTAAGTGGGTTGTGTTACGTTGTTGTATGGGGTTGGGTTGGTCTTTTTGAGTTGGGTTGTATTGTGGTGAGTTAAGTTCTCTTGAGTTGTCTTGGTTGAGTTTTGTTGTTTTGAGTTGTGCTGGATTCTGTTGGGTTGTGTTGTGGTGGATTGAGTCACGCTGGGTCACCTAGTGTTGTTGGGTTTTGTATTGTGCTGTGTTGGGTTGTGCTGTGAGGTGAGTTGTATTGATTTGGGCTGTCTTGTGGTGAGGTTTTTCTTGTGTAGGATTGTACTGTGTTAGGTTGGGTTATTATCTGGGTTTAGGTTGTGTTGTGTTAGTTTGTGTGGTGGTAGGTTGTGTTGTGGATTGGGTTGAGCTGGGCTGAGTTGTGGTTGGGTGTGAACTGTACTCGTGATGTTGGGCTGGTGTCTGAACGCACACAGCAAGTTCGTGTCTCACCGGAGAACTGTCTGTGACACTCAGACTGTGCAGTGAATTCCTTGGGTCAGTCGTGGAGTGTTTGCTCCGGGAAGGGTGCAGGGAAGTCTCTTGAGGGGAGAGAAAGTGCTCTGGGTGGCTGTAATGGGAGGGCGGGCTGCTGCACGCCAGGCCAAGCCCCCAGGAGACAGTCGGAGGGACCCTCATGCCCACCCTGGCGGTGGGTGCGGCCTGCTCTCGCACGTCCAGCGGCTGTAGCTGATACCACAGGGGAGTTTCTGGAGGGGCTGGGGTAGGGGGCTCACGTCACCCTTCTCCAGCGCCGGCTTTAAGGAAAGTGCATCCCCTGGGGTGCTGGTTCTGATCCGTAAGGCCGGCACAAGTGCCTCTCGGAGACCTCAGACCCCCGTTTATAGGAGGCCCCGGGTTTCCAGCGTGAGGGTCTTGGTGACCCCCTGGTGTGGTTAGCAGGCACCATCACGCAGTCCCGTGGCGATGGAGGGCTGCCGGGTCCCCGCCCGCCCCAGGCCACCATCCCGGCTGCCGTGGGCCAGGCCAGCCAGGGCCCAAGCTCAGGCTGGACAGCTCGGAGCTGCAGCCCTCCCTGTCCGCAGGCTCGGTGGAGCCTAATGTTTGTCAGAAGCCTCAGCCCGTTTGCAGGCAGACGCCCTTGGGCGCTGGCCTCACAGAGCGGGCCAGACCGTGCAGGAGCCCGGCCCGCCAGCCAGGGCGGGAGTCGCCTCTGCCCACCAAAGCCTGTTTCTCCTCCATTTGGGTGGGTTTGGGGGAGGAACCAGGCCGTGCCACAGCCCCTCGTAGCGTCTCCCACCCCTTCTCCCATCTCTCTAACTCTCCTTCCGGCCTCGCTGTTCCCTTCCCGTGAGGGAGAATGTGAGCTTGCTGCAGTTCCCTCCTCCCAGCAGAGGGCGAGCTCGCTGCAGTTCTTCCCAGTAGTGGGTGAGCTTGCTGCAGTTCCCTCCTCCCAGCAGAGGGCGAGCTTGCTGCAGTTCTTCCCAGCAGAGGGTGAGCTCACTGCAGTTCCTCCCAGCAAAGGGAGAGCTCGCTGCAGTTCCCTCCTCCCAGCAGAAGGCGAGCTCGCTGCAGTTCTTCCCAGCAGAGGGCGAGCTCACTGCAGTTCCTCCCAGCAAAGGGAGAGCTCGCTGCAGTTCCCTCCTTCAGCAAAGGGTGTGTTTGCTGCAGTTCCCTCCTCCCAGCAGAGGGCGAGCTCGCTGCAGTTCCCTCCTCCCAGCAGAGGGCGAGCTCGCTGCAGTTCCTCCCAGCAGAGGGTGAGCTCGCTGCAGTTCCCTCCTCCCAGCAGAGGGCAAGCTTGCTGCAGTTCCTCCCAGCAGAGGGTGAGCTCACTGCAGTTCCCTCCTCCCAGCAGTGGGTGAGCTCGCTGCAGTTCCTCCTCCCAGCAGAGGGCGAGCTCGCTGAAGTTCCTCCCAGCAGAGGGTGAGCTTGCTGCAGTTCCCTTCTCCCAGCAGAGGGCGAGCTCGCTGCAGTTCCTCCCAGCAGAGAGTGAGCTCACTGCAGTTCCCTCCTCCCAGAGGAGGGCGAGCTCGCTGCAGTTCTTCCCAGCAGAGGGTGAGCTCGTTGCAGTTCCTCCCAGCAGAGAGTGAGCTCGCTGCAGTTCCCTCCTCCCAGCAGAGGGTGAGCTCGCTGCAGTTCCCTCCTCCCAGCAGAGGGCGAGCTCGCTGCAGTTCTTCCCAGTAGTGGGTGAGCTCGCTGCAGTTCCCTCCTCCCAGCAGAGGGCGAGCTCGCTGCAGTTCTTCCCAGCAGAGAGTGAGCTCACTGCAGTTCCCTCCTCCCAGCAGAGGATGAGCTCGCTGCAGTTCCTCCCAGCAGAGAGTGAGCTCACTGCAGTTCCCTCCTCCCAGAGGAGGGCAAGCTCGCTGCAGTTCTTCCCAGCAGAGGGTGAGCTCGTTGCAGTTCCTCCCAGCAAAGGGAGAGCTCGCTGCAGTTCCCTCCTCCCAGCAGAAGGCGAGCTCGCTGCAGTTCTTCCCAGCAGAGGGCGAGCTCGCTGCTGTTCTTCCCAGTAGTAGATGAGCTCGCTGCAGTTCCCTCCTCCCAGCAGAGGGCGAGCTCGCTGCAGTTCCCTCCTCCCGGCAGAGGGCGAGCTCGCTGCAGTTCCCTCCTCCCAGCAGAGGGCGAGCTCGCTGCAGTTCCCTCCTCCCAGCAGAGGGCAAAGCTGATCTGGCGAGTTCTCAAGGCTGGCGCCTAGGGGCTTCTGCTCCCGTGAGGGGCCTCACAGGCCCCACTGTGGGCCTGGCAGGGCTGGTCCCTCTCGTGGGCAAGAGGCCATGCAGCCCCGAGCCCCGGCAGCCCCCCGGCCCCAGCTGCGAGGACCCCCTGTGTCCACCCACTGAGCTGGGTGGCCGGGGTCTGACCCTGGAGTTCCATGCTGGGGTACTCTGGCCGGAAGGTTCCGTCTGGGGACATCTCTGCTCTCATGGGTGCCACTGCAGACGTTTGCGTCGTTGTGGACAGCACAGCTTGTCACAGAGCCCGGGACAGGGAAGCCCAGGGAGAGAGCGGTGACCCCGCGGGGCGTCTGCTGCCGGACACGGCTTTAGGGGCCCTTCGTGGCCACTGAGTGTGCCCTGAGTCGGGGAGGTCGGGCTGGGGGCCAGGGGCAGCGTGGGGGTCGCCGCGTGGCCGAGGGGGGGGGGGGCGACGGCCACATCCGCGCCTGGCAGGGGCCCGTGAGCCCGCGGCCCAGGAGGGGGCGGGCACTCCCTGGTCTCTGTGGCCAGCGCGGGCCCGTCCACTTCCCAGAAGCCGAGTCTGGGGCTCCTGACAGTCGTCAGGGGGCTGCAGCGGGTTGGTCCCGCCCGGCCGTGTCCCGGGCCAGGCGTGCGGGAGCCCGGGTCAGGCCGCTGCTGGACACAGGACGCCCCCAGCCCGGTGTCAGCCTGCAGCTCCGGGGACACACAGCAGCAACCGGGCGGGGCTCACGCTGCAGCTCGTGCAGATGCTCCGGGCACAGTGCTCGGAGAAACGCTGGTGACCATGGGTGTCTGTGGGCGCCGTGGCCATTCCTGCTTCTGCGGTGGCCCGTGGCATGGCCGGGCCCACGGCACTCACAATCGCTGTCCTGTCCCACAGGCCGGGGCCGCTGGCCGAGGAGACGGGGAGAGGAGCAGCCGCGCTCTTGCCCGAGACGCATCAGAAGACAGCGACGTGTTCGGTAGGTAGCGGGGGGGGGGGGGCGGTGTCCACCCCCACCCCGGGCCTGGCCGTGCGCCTGGTGATGGGCGTCCAGAGGCCGTGGACGCTCGACTCCTCTCGCCCCTTGATCTCTGACCTTGGTCTGACGACCTTTCTGGAGGGTTTGCCCCGTGACCTTTGCCCTGTGACCTTTGCAGGCTGCTGCTGCCTGAGTGCCCTCCTCCCTCTTGCCTGTGGACAGCCTGTGCCCTGGACTCCTCACTCGGCGTGTGCCCGAGCTTGAGCACTGTTCTCTGAGCCCTGCCCATGCCATCCCGAGGGCACGCACTTCAGGGTGCTGCCACCAGGGTGGGGCCGCCTGCCCCCCCCCCCCCCGTCCCGGCTCTTATCCCCTGTCCCGAGCCCTCTGGCTCCGTCTGCTGGTGGTGCTGGACAGACAGGTGGACAGACAGGGCCCTCCTCGGGGCCAGGAGGCCGGCTGGACGGGGGCCCGGGGGCCGGGATGGACTTGCCGGTGCAGGCTGCATGTCCAGGGGGACCGCGCGGGGGCGCGGAGGGCGGTGCTCCCGGGAGCACGGGGGTGGGGCTGAGGGTGGGCGCCGAGTCAGCACAGCCAGGGTCGCACCGTGGCACCGCAGGGCGGGCAGGGCCGGCCCACAGCCCGAGGGCGGGACTCGGGAGCAGGGGTGCCAGGTGGAGGGCGGGCAGAGGCTGCAGTGGGGCGGCCACGAGGGTGCCGCTGGGGGCGGGGGGTGCCTGGGCGAGCCCCGGGGCACCGGCCTGAAGGAACAGCCCAGCCGCCCGCCCCGGGCAGTGCGTCCAGTCCCCTGGGCCCGCAGGAGCAGGACCCGCCACTGCGGCTTACGGGACCTTCCGGGCCAGGCGCCTGCGGGGAGCTGCCTCCCGTGCGCCCTGAGCACTGGGAGTGACCCCCGAGCACAGAGGCCTGAGCACTGGGAGTGACCCCCGAGCACAGAGCCCTGAGCACTGGGAGTGATCCCGGAGCACAGAGCCCTGAGCACTGGGAGTGACCCCGAGCACAGAGCCCTGAGCACTGGGAGTGACCCGAGCACAGAGCCCTGAGCACTGGGAGTGACCCCGAGCACAGAGCCCTGAGCACTGGGAGTGACCCCGAGCACAGAGCCCTGAGCACTGGGAGTGACCCGAGCACAGAGCCCTGAGCACTGGGAGTGACCCCGAGCACAGAGCCCTGAGCACTGGGAGTGACCCGAGCACAGAGCCGGTGTGTTGCGGCCCCTCTCGGGCAGGCAGGCTGGAGCGCCGTGGTCGTGGCCTTGCGGTGACCTCCCACACGCGAGCAGCCCGGCCCCGCCGCGGCGTGCAGAGGGGCTGGCGCGACCGCTGGGCCGTGAGACCCCCACGTGCCCGACAGGTCTCCCGGGCGCCCCTGCCTGCTCCTTGTGCAGCGACCCCGCTCCCGACCCCCGGAGCTGCCGTGCGTCTGCCCGCGGCCGGGGCGGCTGACACCCGCTGGCACGGCGCACGGCCGCGTGGGGGTCGCCGCGTTGGCAACACCTCCTGAAAGCCGGCATTGTGTGCGGCTCCCGGCGGCCGGCGGACACGAGCCCATTGTTCGCGGCGGCGGGGACAGAAAGTGCTGTGTCCAGCCGCCCTGCCGGGAGAGGGCCGGGGGTCCGGGCTGGCGCCCACTGCCCGGGCCGAGGCAGGAGCCGCGGTGGGAGCGTCCGGGAGAGGCCCCGAGGGAGGGCCCTGCCGGGTCGGGCTGCCTCGGAGACCCTCGCAGTCGTGGCCCTCGCCCCGTGGACGGGCCGCCCGTCCTCATGCCCACCCTGCAGGCCAGTGCGCGGCCACCACCAGCGGTTCCCCCAGGCCTGCCGCCCTCCACGGCCCGCAGGCAGGGCTGCCCTGCTGGACGCTGCCCCCGCTGGACGCTGCCCCCAGCTGGCGGCTCTGTGGCCTGACCCGGGAAGTCTCCGTCCGCACGCGGCCTCGAGTCTGACGGCCCGGCAGGGCCTCCCGCAGGGCACGAGGACATGCGGGCACCTGCCCCCCGGGGCCCCTGCACACGTGCTCGGCCGCCACTGCCCTGCGTCTCAGTGAAGGCCCGTCCCGGGCTGGGCCGGCGTCAGGACGGGGCCTCCTGCTGGGCCCAGGGGCCCCGACGCCGCCCAGGTCCGAGGACTCACGCCAGGCCCTGGGAGCTGTGGGCGTCCTGGGCGTGGACCGTCCAGCACTGACCTTCCGGGACCCACGAGCCTGCCGGGCCCCTCCTGCCCCTGACGCTGCCACATGCCGCGTGTCCCGTCCTGCCGGCCGCCCTGACCCTCGCCCGAGACGCAGGTGACCCCGGGCCCAGCCTGGCACCCGCCTTCTCCTTCGCACAGGCAGGACGAGGACACGCAGCCGCTCGCCTGGACGGCCGTGCCAGGGCCCTGCTCCGGCTCCCCTGCGCCCCGTCTCCTCCCCCAGCCGGGAGTGTGCGGGCGGGCACCAGGGACGGCGAGGCCGTGCCTGACCGGGCTGAGGCCATCAGGGTCTGGGAGCAGCTCGCCCAGGGCAGCCCGGGGCAGCCCGGGGCAGCATGCGAGGGCCAGGCCTCGGGAGCACAGACAGACCCTCGGCAGGCGCAGGGGACCCTCCCGGCCTCCAGCCTCAGACCCTCGGCTGGGGAGGCCGCCTGCAGCCACAGGTGGGGTTTGCAGGGCTGCGGGCCCAGGGGTCACGGGCAGCCCGGGGCGCTGGCCCAGCGGGACGGGGCACACAGAGACACACACAGACACACACTGACACTCAGGCGCTGCCCTGGGGCCTGCTCAGGCCTTGCTCGGGCCTCCCGGGCACCCTGGGGCCCCGTCCGGCCAGGGCTGAGGCCTCGGTGCCCCGGCCCAGCACCAGCTCTGCTGGCCTGCGTCCCGCCCGCCCCAGGCAGGTCCAGCTCCCGAGCGTCCCCTGCCCTGGGCAGGCCCGTGTCCGAGGCGCGGGGCTGCGTCTGCCCTGGCCCTCCCGGGCAGCTGGCTGCTCCCGTGACCCGCCCCCGTGGGCGGCTCCGGCCAGGCTATTTCGAGCACAGCAGACCCGTATGTTCGGGCGGACAAAGGGGCCATTGGCACCGACGGGCAGCGTTGGTGGACGTGTTCTAGGGTCGGACCCACATGCCGTCCCTGCCGCCCGGGCCCACACTGCACATTCCCCGGCTGGGGGGGCGGCGGAGGGAAACCACGCTGAGCCCCCCACGCTGCTGCTGCGGGGGTCTGGTCAGGGGGCGGGGGGCCGTGCCCGGCCCGGTGTGCGGGTCCAGCGCTGTGAGCCCAGCGGGGCAGTCGGGGCCTCTGCCCTGCGCCCACTCCCGCCTTCCGCCAGCCTCCAGCGAGCCGGACACCCCCTGCTGGGCCCCCGACACCCCTCCCTGCTGGGGCCCACCTGCGGGAGGCCTGAGCCTGCTGGCCCCCGTCTGTCGCAGGCTGACGGGGCCCGGCCACCCGAGCGCAGCCGAGCACTGACCGTGCACGAGGGGCCAGACCTGGGCAGCCGTGCCCACCGCCCCCGCGTCTCCATCCCGAGACGGGCCCCGCGCCCGCCCCGTGCCCGTCACCGACTCAGGCGCGGCCCAGACTCGACAGGGGACGCAGGCGCCCACCAGGGGCTCCCGAGGCTGTGGGCCGGGGTCTCCGCCGACAGCCTGCCCCACCCTCTGCGCCCAGGGTGCCCGAGTGACCCGGGACTGGCCCCGCGCTGCCCCGCGCTGGCGTGTCAGGATTCTGGAAGCTTCCCCACCCGCGGCTGCACACGAGGGGCTTCTCTCACTACTGACCAAGGGTCCGCCCCACCCCCCCCGGCAGTGCTGCCCCCGAGCGACACCTCTGGGGGCTCTCGGGGAGTGGGACCTGCCCTGTGGGACCTGCCCTGTCTGCCGACGGTCGAGTCCGGGCCGGGAGACCCGTGGGAAGGTGCTCCCCTGGGCCCCACTGCCAGCACCCGAATGGCCCCGAGCTTCCTCAGGACAGGCCCCAGACTCAGGGCGGGAGAAAGCCCTGGGGTGTGCCACAGACACACACAGAGACACACTGACACACACACTAACACACAGACACACCGACACACAGACATACACTGACACACACACTGACACACAGACATACACTGACACACTCACACTGACACACAGACACTGACATAGACATACACTGACACATACACAGACATACGCTGACACACATAGACACACACAGATATACACTGACACACACAGACACCCAGACACACTGACACACAGACATACACTGACACACTCACACTGACACACACATACACTGACACACACACCGACACACAGACACTGACATAGACATACACTGACACACTCACACTGACACACACAGACATACAATGACACTCACACTGACACACAGACACTGACACACACACTGACACACACTCACACTGACACACATAGACATACACTGACACACTCACACTGACACACAGACATACACTGACGCACACAGACACACACAGATATACACTGACACACACAAACACCCAGACACACTGACACACAGACATACACTGACACACACTCACACTGACACACACAGACATACACTGACACTCACACTGACACACAGACATACACTGACACACTCACACTGACACACAGACATACACTGACACACACAGACACCCAGACACACTGACACACAGACATACACATATGCTGACACACACAGACATACACTGACACACAGATATACACTGACACACATAAACACACTGATACACACTGACACACAGACACAGTGACACACAGACATATACTGACACATATACACTGACAAACAAACACTGACACACAGACATACTGATATGCAGACACACGCAGACATATACTGATACACAGAGACACACTGACACACACAGAGACACACGAACAAACTAAAACACATATAGACACACTAACACACAGAGACACAGACACATGGACACACAGACATACACTGATGCACACACAGACACACTGACACATATACACACATATACATATACAGAGATATACACTGACATGCACACAGATACACATGCACACATATACAGACACTGATATATGCACGCATATACACATTCATACACATACAGACACACATGCACACACATTCACATACATGCACACAAACACACAGAGATGCACTTATACACATATACCCAACTGACACACATATGCACACATATACACACATGCACAAACACACAGATATACATAAGCACATATACTCACACACATTCGCACAGACATATACACAGACACACATGCACACATATATAGACACACAGACATGCACACACATACACCGACATATGCACACATATAACATACATATGCACACAGACATATACAAACATACACACATATGCACACACATAACACAGACACATACATACGCACACAGACACACAGACACATACATGCGCACACACAAACGCATACACACAGACACACACACACACACACTGTGCTTCTGTCCTGTGAGGGGCTGGCTTTGGGACTCTCTCCTGGGCCTCGAGCAGTGGCAGCAGCGTCCACTCACCGGCCTCTCTGGCAGGGCCCGGCCAGTGACCGGCCCCCAGGCTGGGCATCTCCCCCCGTGCTCTCGGGGGCCGGGCCCATGTCTGCAGCCGGCCGGGGGTCCCCACGACGCCCCTGTGGGCCGGGGCTGGGCCCCCTGTCCCCGTGCCCGGTCTTCCTGCGGACGGCCCTGGGCGAGGGGCTGCCCGGCGTGAGGAAGGGGAGGCCTCGGCCCAGCCCCTCCGCTAACCCAGGGCGCTGGACGGTGGCGGGGGTCTGGCCGTCTCCCGGCGCCCAGGCTGCCCCTCGCCTCCTAAGCCCGACTCGGCATCCCTGGGAGCTCGAGAGCACTGCAGGGGGAGCCCAGGTCCCCTCTCCAGGCTCTCGCCATTCGCCAAGACGGTCCCGGGGGGCTGCTGTGCGAGGCTGGGGTCCCTCCGTGCTGGCCGGCTCCGCCCCGGGGGGCTGTGGGTCAGCCCAGACCCCAGCACCTGCCTGGCCCAGACCCGCGACCTCGCACACGCACCTCCCTGAGCCACGCCTCCCGCCGCACAAGGCCCCATTCAGCCGCACAAAGGCCGCCTGTGGCCCACACACGGCCACGGGAGGGGCTGGCTCCTCGCCGCCACTCCCCCTCACCTGCGCCTCCTGCGCCGACACAGGGCAGCGGCCAGGGAGCCCCAACCCTGGGGGGCCACGGCTGACCAGCATGGCCCTGCCCTGGGCACAGCTGACCGGTGTGGCCCCTGCCCTGGGCATAGCTGACCGGCGTGTCCCCCCCTGCCCTGGGCACAGCTGACCGGTATGACCCTGCCCTGGGCACAGCTGACCGGTGTGGCCCTGCCCTGGGCACGGCCTCCCTGCATGGTGCCCGGAGCCCTCTGCAGCTCCACGTGCCATGCCCTCAGGCTGCTCCTGTCAGATCTGGCCACTGTGCCCTGTCCAGGCCCTGGGCTGACCGCGTGTCCTGCACTCGGCTGCTGCCCTGTCCGTGGCCATGGGCTGTGAGCTCTTGCCCTTTGCCGGGGGCGGTGTCGTGTCTCGACCCTGGGCCCCTCAGAGGCACAGAAGCCGCCGCCCAGGCCTCTCCCGGGCCTGAGGGCCCCTGACCCCTCTCGGGCAGCATCCTGGGCCGGGGGCTTCTCTGGGGAGGGTCAGGGGAGGCCTCTCGGGCCCCAGCCTGGGCTCCTCTGCCCAGACAGAGCTTTGTGCTCCCTCAGCAGCTGCCCGGCCCGGCCCGTTGGCTCAGCCTGTCCACCCCGGCGGCCCGGGGGCCAGCTCTGAGACACGGGGGGCCAGCAGCACAGCCCCTCTGCCGGGGGAGCGGGCGGGCCGGGGGCCCTTGCCCCCTCAGAATTCGCCCGGGTCCTGCCTGCGACGCGCCACTGGGCAGCGCTGAGCGGGGACCCCGAGACAGGAGGGCAACCCTCCTCGGGCCCCTGAGGGGTCGGCAGGGGCAGAGCAGGGTGGGCCCAAGGAGGGGGGTGTGCGGGGAGGGGCCGGGCCCTCCCAGGGGCGCATGACCCCCGGGCGCTCATCACCCGGGGACACGGGGAACCTCGTCCTGAGGGACTGGCTGGCTCTGAGCCGCGCCTCAGGTGGGGTCACCTGGGGGTCTGCGGCCACCCCTGCCCGGGGGTCTTCTCTGTGGTGAGCCGGGCGCAGCTGAGCCGGGCCAGTGCCGGCGGGCGCGTCGCGGCCGGCCGGGAGAAAGCGGCTTTGTCCGCTGTGCGCTCACACCCGCTGTTGTTCGCAGGGGAGGCAGATGTGGCCGGGAACAATGGACCCCCGTCCCAGGGCGCCGCCGCGGCTGGCTCGAGGCGCCCAGCGGGCCCCAAGAATGCCTGGCCGCGCGCCAGCCCAGCTGAGCCGGGGGGCCGCCCCCACCTGACCCGCCTCTTCTCCCGAGACGCCCCGGGCCGCGAGGACAACACCTTCAAAGAGCGGCCCTCGGAGTCGGACGAGCCTCAGAGCGACCCCGCGGGCAGCGCCATGGCTCAGAAGAGACCGTCGCAGCGCCACGGCTCCAAGTACCTGGCCTCGGCCAGCACCATGGACCACGTCCGCCACGGCTTCCTGCCGCGCCGCCGGGACAGCGGCTTCCTGGACTCTCTGGGCCGCCTGCTGGGCGGGGGCCGGCCCGGGCCCAAGCGCGGCTCCGGCAAGGTGAGCGCCGAGGACTAGGGCGGGGCCGGGCGGCGCGAGGACCCTCTGTCCCTGCAGCCGCCCCGGCCCCCGGGACACGCGGAAGGTTCTGGAGTGTGGATGTGGCGGGGCAGGCTGGGCTGTGCCTCGGCCCCCGTCCGGCCGTCTGGCCGTGCGCTTGGGCGGGGTCCCGGAGCCGGGGGCCTTGGGTGGGGGTCCTGGAGGGGGGGGGGCGCCGCCTCCCCTGCGGGCGGGTCCCGGCAGGGCCGGCCTCTCGGTCACTGTGAGTGGTCACTCGGCAGGGCTGGCCCCCACCCGGGCTCCGGAGCTGCCCGGCACAGCCCCTACTCGGGGGGCTGCCGGGGGGGGGCTGCGCCCCACAGAGCGTGACTGTGCCCCCGTGCGGCTGCACAGGCGGGGCCGAGCGGGACCCTCCGCTCTCTCCCAGCCCGGGGGCCTGAGCAGCTGCAGGCGAGGCGGGAAGGGCAGCCCCGGGCCCTGTGCCCGCGGTGTCGACCTTCGGCCCCGCGCCCCACCCCCTGAATGCCTGTGCTCTTGCCGTTCGGACGGACGCGGGGCCGGGCGCCTGCCTGGAGGGAGAGGAGGCATGTGCCGGGCTGTCAGGAGTTCACTGTTCCTGTGGGATTCGGAAAAATAAAGAGTTTCAAAGCGTTGGCCTTAGGGTCTCGGAGTGTCCGTCTGTCCACTGCCCGGCTGCTGAAGGCAGGCCCCTGGCCCCGTCCCGGCCTGGGGCGGCCGTGCTGGGCGTCCCTGTGTCCCCGCTCGCCCAGGCTGAGGCCTGCCAAGGCTCTGTCTGGGGTCCCTGTCTGGGGTGTCTGGGGGTCTCCGTGGGTCTCTGTGACATCTGTCTAGGGTCGTGGTGCTCTGTGGTGTCTGGGGGTCTGTGTGGGGTCTTTGCTGGTACCTCTGTCTCTGTGGTGTCTCTCTGGGGGCCCCCTGTGGGTCTCTGCGGGGGGCCGGCCCCTGTGTGCGTCTCTGCAGGGGTCTGTGGTGTCTCTGGAGGCCCCCTGTGGGTCTCTGCGGGGGTCTGTGGTGTCTCTGGGGGCCCTGTGTGGGTCTCTTCGGGGGTCTGTGGTGTCTCTGGGGGCCCCGTGTGGGTCTCTGCGGGGGTCTCCCCCAGCCTGTGTGGGGTCACGGGTCACTGGCTCTTCGTCTGTCCGCAGGAGTCTCCCGTGCGGCCCTCCACAGGGGCTGTGACCCAGCCCCTCCCTGAGTCATGTGGCACCCCGGGGGGGCTGCCCCCGGAATGCGGGCACCGCCCTCCCCCCCACAGACATTCAAGGGCGCCTGACAGATTCCTGGGGGCGGCAGATTCCTGGAGGGGCCGTGAAAGGCGCTTTCAGGAGCCTCCCGGCTCTCGGGCTCTGGAATGGCGGGGGGGCTCTGGGGGGCTCTGCCCTGCCCTGCCCTGCCCCCCGCTCTGGCCAGGGTCCAGGTCCTCTGTCCCCAAGATGCTGAGAGGCGGCTTCCCCGGAGCTCAGGGAGGGGACAGAGGCCAGTCCTCCCGCCCGGCCTCCACGCCCTCTGGGCCCTCACCCTCGCAGGGCTCAGCTCGTCTCTGAGACTCATGGGGAAGCCACAGCTCTGCCTGAGGGGGTCCCTGGCCCCCCAGGAGGGACTCCGGCACCCGGGCCATCACACAGGCCTCTTGGGGGCGCTGGTGCCAGTGGCAGCGGGCGATGCCGGCTGTGGCCAATGGCGCACGTGGACTGTGTAATGCTTGGGCAGTGGCACACGTGGATGCTGGCTCACGCGGACGGTGCACACGTGGATGCTGGCTCACACGGACAGTGCACACGTGGATGGTGACTCACGCGGACGGTGCACACGTGGATGCTGGCTCACGCGGACGGTGCACACGTGGATGGTGACTCACGGACAGTGCACACGTGGATGGTGGCTCACACGGGCGGTGCACACGTGGATGGTGGCTCACGTGGATGGTGCTATGTGTGGACGGGCACACATGGATGTTGGCTCACACGGGCAGTGCACACGTGGATGGTGGCACACGTGGATGGTGGCACATGAGGGTGTGACGTGGGTGTTAGTGGGACAGTGGCACACGTGGCCTGTGTGCCGGGTGGTCCTGGGTGGGGAGACCCAGGTCACGTGCTCTGCAGAGTGGGCAGGAGCACCGGCCCGTGTCTGCGCGCCCGATTCTGCTCGGTCCCGACTCCCCTGGTGCAGGGAGCAGGCCCTCGGCCCCAGCCCTGCGGCTGTTTCCTGGTGCCCACCCGGCCACGACGCTGCACGTGGGCACAGGGACTGGCATGGAGGTCACAGCCCCTCCTGGCCCGGGCCCGGCCCTCCCCCCCATGCCTTTGTCTTCGTCCCAGCTGGGGGAGGGCCCCCGGGCTCTGGCCCGAGTGGGGGAGTGCGGGGCAGGGGGCACAGCCCCCCATTCCGAGGCCTCTGCCGACTCCTGATGGGACACGGGCGAGGGCCCCAGCCACACCCCAGCCCCTCCCCGGGCAGTGCTCGCGGCAGAGTTCAGCTCCCAGCCCCATCCGCCCGCCGGGAGGGCCCCACCTCTGCCTGCACCCCGAAGCTAGTGGGGGGCCGGGGCGGGCCAAGCCCCTGCCTGGCTCTGAGCAGCTTTGGCAGGGCTGGGGCTGGCGCCTTCCTGCAGGGGCGCCCACTGGCGGCACAGACGGCTGGGGCAGGTGCTGAGACTGACCCCCGCCCCGCCCCGCTCTTGGCCCATCTGCACCCCACACTCCCGGGGCCCTCGCCGGCCCCCACCCCCCACCACCACTCGCCACAGGCCTCACCCTCCCGCCGGCGCACTTGGCTCCCTCCCTCCCTCCCCCTCCCCTCCCCCTCCCTCTCTCCCTCTCCCTCTTCCTCTCCCTCCCTCTCTCTCCTTCCCTCTCGCTCTCTCTCCCTCTCTTCCTCTCCCTCCCTCCCCCTCCCTCTCTCCCTCCATCCCCCTCCCTCTCTTCCCCTCCCTCTCCCTCCCTCCCTCCCCCTCCCTCTCTCTCCCTCCATCCCCCTCCCTCTCTTCCTCTCCCTCTCCCTCTCCTTCCCTCTCCCTCCCTCTCCCTCTCTCTCTCTGTCTCTCTCCTTCCGTCTCCCTCTCTCTCTGTCTCTCTCTCTCCCTCCATCCCCCTCCCTCTCTTCCTCTCCCTCTCCCTCTCCTTCCCTCTCCTTCTCCCTCTCTCTCTCTGACTCTCTCCTTCCATCTCCCTCCCTCTCCCTCTCTCTCCCTCTCACCACCTCCTGCCTCTCTCTCTCTTTCCTCTCTCCTGCTCTCTCCTCCACCCCCCTCTCTGCTGAGCTGTTTCTGCCCCCCCTGGTGCCACAGAGAGGGCTGAGCCCGGCCTCCCTGAGGTGCAGCCTGGGGTCGTGGACCCCGTCCAGGCAGCCCTCCCCAGGCCCCGTCTCTGCAGCGCTGAGCTGAGTCGGGCCCGAGCGCCCCGAGGAAGCCGCCTCACCCCTGCCTCCCACCGCCTCTCCCTCGTCCCCGAGGACTCAAGCTGACACTCTGTCCCTGGCAGGTGCCCTGGCCAAGGCCGCGCCCGAGCTCCCTGCCCGGCCCAGCGTGCCGCCCCGCCGGCCTGTGTGCCATGTACAAGGTAAGCGGCACCAGGGGCGCAGGCCGGGGCGGGCGGCGTGGCCGAGGACGTCGTGGACGCTGCTGGCCCCCAGGACCGTGTGTCGGGCGCTGAGCCAGGTGACGGAACGAGAGGGGCCGGGCGGCGGCCACCAGGGGCAGCGGGGCCAGTGCCGAGTCCTGTGGGCTGTGGTCAGGGGCTCCTGCGGGCAGCATCCACTGCCCACTGCCCACGGCCCGCGCTGGGCGGCCGCAGGGGGCGGCGGGGCAGGGCCCGGGGCTCGGGCACCCACTGGTGACCTCAGCTGGGCCAGGGGGAGTCGGCCCCTCCCACCGGGGGTCACGTCCCTGGTCCCAGGGGACTGGGTCCAGCACCAGGGGCCGAGAGCAGGCTCCCGGGACCCGAGGCCCAAAGGCCAACCTACCCCAGGACGGCCGGACGTCACAGCACAGCCCAGGTCTCTCCACCCACGGCCCAGGAGAGGGTCTCTGCCCGCTGCCCCAGGCCCACCCTCCTCACCCTCCGCCTCTCCCATCTCTCTCCATCTCTGTCTCTGTCTCTCTCTGTCTCTCCACCTCTCTGTATCTCCCATCTCTCTCCGTCTCTGTCTCTCTGACTCCTCATCTGTCTCTCTCCATCTCTAGATGTCTCTGTCTCTCTCATCTCTCCATCTCTGTCCCTATCTCTGTCCCCTAATCTGCCTCTCTCCATCTCTGTCTCTCCATCTCTCTACCTCTCCCTCTCTGTCTCGGCCTGTGTCTCACCATCTCTCTGTCTCTGTCTCTCTCTATATCTCTGTCTCTGTCTGTCTCTGTCTCTCTGTCTCCCCATCTCTATCTCTGTCTCTGTCTCACTATCTCCCCATATCTATCTCTGTTTCTATCTCTCTACCTCTCCATCTCTCTGTCTCGGCCTGTGTCTCCATCTCTCTGTCTCTGTCTCTCTGTATCTCTCTGTCTCTGTCTCACTGTCTCCCCATCTCTATCTCTGTTTCTGTCTCTCTGTCTCCCCATCTCTATCTCTGTCTCTGTCTCACTGTCTCCCCATCTCTATCTCTGTCTCTGTCTCACTGTCTCCCCATCTCTATCTCTGTCTCTGTCTCACTGTCTCCCCATCTCTATCTCTGTCTCTGTCTCTCTGTCTCTCCATATCTGTCCCTGTCTCCGTCTGTCTCTCCATCTCTCTCCGTCTCTGTCTGTCTCTGTCACCTCTGTATCCTGGGGGGATGCCAGCCTGTGCCGTGGCTCCCCCTCTGTAGACGGGGCACAGTGGAGGGTGAGGACGGGAGCGGGGTGGGGGGGCCCGGGCAGGGCTGTGGACGCTGCTGGCCCTCCTGGCTCTGTGCCCAGCACCTGCCCGTCCTCGGGCGTCTGCACTGGGGCAGCGGCTACTCTCAGAGGCCACGGCAGAGCCGTGCGCCATGGCCAGCGGGGACCCCGGCACGTCCTCTCGCCGTCCCCACGCCAGTCAAGAAGCCCAGGCCGGGTGCGGGGGCCACGCCCCGCTGGCCCGGCCCCCCGGGAGCCCGGGCAGCTCCACATGGGGCTTCTGTGCCCACCTGCTGCGAGACCCCTGCCGGCCCAGCTGGACCGAGGGACTGGCTCGAGGAGGCCCTGGCTGGGGTCCGAGCAGGACGAGGCCCCGCGGGAAGGGCTGGCCGCGGCCCTCCAGAGAGAAGGTTCCAGACTGCGGAGCGGGGGAGGGGCGGCCTGCTCGGGCCAGAGGCCGCAGCAAGGGGCTGACCTGAGTCCGGCACGGGGTCAGAGGCGGGGTCGGAGGCGCCCAGCCCCTCGCCCGCTCCGGTGCTCCCGACGAGGCCGGGGTGTGCCCAGGACCGAGTGCCGGAGAAAGCGCTGCCCCCACAGGCGAGTCCCGCCCTCGCCCGGAGCTCAGACCCGCCGCAGCACCATCCCACGGCACGGCCGCTCTCTGCCCGCTGGTGCCCGGCCCCCGAGACCCCAGGCCCCGGCAGCCTCCCAGAGCCTCCGAGGGACAGACCCCGCCGGGCCCACGCCTGGAGACGGCGACTGCGGAGGCAGCAGCTCCGCCCTGGCCCCGCCAGGCCGCGGACACGCGTGCTCACAGCCCCAGTGCTCGGCCTCGAGGGCGTCCGACACGCTGGGGGGCTCAGCAGCCGGCAGCGGGCCCCGGAGCAGACTCTGGGCCATCGGGCCGGACCCTGTGTCCCCGCCACGGGGTCTCCCGAGAGCAGCCGCTGGACGGAGGACAACACCCTGAGGCTCAGCCCCGAGGGCCCTGCAGGGCCTGGGCTGTGGGCGGCCACTCGGCGTCCTGACAAGGCCCGCACCCAGGACCGGGAAGAGGCGCTGCTGGCCCTGGCCCCCGTCAGCGCCCAGGGGCAGAAGTTCAGAGGTGCCCGTCCCCGTTTGCCCCCGAGACTGACCGCCACCGTCCACGTCTCACCGGCGTTAGAGGGTCGAGGGGCATGAGAGGTGGGTCCGGGCCAGCCGAGCACAGCACCGCCCACACGAAGCCGAAGCTTCTGTCCTGGAACAATTGGGGGCCGGGGCCCGGGCCGTCGGGCGGGGGTGGGCATTAGCCTGACCCCGAGCATGGCCGGGTGTGGCCCAGGCCCCTCGTCCCCAAGTGGTTTGGAGCCTTGAGAGATGGAGCAGTGGGGAGGGCGTTTGCCCTGCACAGCCCGCCCGGGCTCGATCCCGGCATCCCAGTGGCCCCGAGCCCCCAGGAGTGATTTCTGAGTGCAGAGCCAGGAGTCGGCCCTGAGCACCGCAGGGCGTGGCCCAAGACAATAAAAAGACTTGGGGCCCCCTGGCCGTGTTCAGGGCCGACTCCTGGCTCTGCACCCAGGGTCACTCCCGCGGGCTCGGGGACCCTATCAGACGCCGGGACCCAGCCCGGGTCGGCCGCAGGGCCCCACGCCCCTGCCCCCTCCCCGCCCCAGAGGAGGGGCGAGGGTCTGCCCGTCCCTCCCGCCCTGCTCCCGTGGCCTCACGCTGTGTCCCTGCTCAGTCCACGCGGGGTCTCGTGTTCACGGGGGCAGGGCACGCTGGTCAGTCGGCTGGCTGCAGGCAGCCACGCCCCTGGCTCTGTCAGGGCCCGGCCTGTGCGCAAAGCCTCTGGGGCAGACAGTGGCCGGTGGCCAGGCAGGATGGGCTGCCTGGAGCAGGACGGTCCCTCTGCGCCCACCGGCCCCGCGGCCTTGCTTGCAGGTGGCAGGGGACCGGGGCTGGGCTGGAGGTCAGCAGGCCCGAGGGACCCTGTCCACCTCGGGGGTGGAAGGCTCGTCTGAGGGCAGGCCTGGGCTGCAGTGGACACGGCCATCGTCCGCAGCCGTCTGGTGGGTGCGCGTGTGACAGGCCCACACTCCCCCCTCAGGGCGGGCCCTGGGCACGCGGGCCAGACCCCCAGGCCCGAATCTACAGGGACAGGCCCTCGAGGGCCATCCCCACCTGGAGCCTGAGTTCCTCACACACGCGGCCCAGGGCGGCCCCTGCACGCCTGCCCCTCCCACAGCCCGGAGCCAGGCCAGGCACAGGCGCCCTGCCTCCCCCTGAGCGGTGCCCCTGCAGCTGGTCCGGGGCAAAGTCCAGGTGCAGCTGGGCCAGGGAGGCCAAAGGTCTGTGTGTGGCTGACCTGGAGGTCAAAGGTCTGCGTGTAACTGGCCTGAAGGTCGAAGGTCTGCATGTAACTGGCCTGGAGGTCAAAGTCTGCATGTAACTGGCCTGGAGGTCAAAGTCTGCATGTAACTGGCCTGAAGGTCAAAGATCTGCATGTAACTGGCCTGAAGGTCAAAGATCTGCATGTAACTGGCCTGGAGGTCAAAGTCTGCATGTAACTGGCCTGAAGGTCAAAGGTCTGCATGTAACTGGCCTGGAGGTCAAAGTCTGCATGTAACTGGCCTGAAGGTCAAAGATCTGCATGTAACTGGCCTGGAGGTCAAAGGTCGGCATGTAACTGGCCTGAAGGTCAAAGTCTGCATGTAACTGGCCTGGAGGTCGAAGGTCTGCATGTGGCTGACCTGGAGGTCGAAGGTCGGCATGTAACTGGCCTGAAGGTCAAAGGTCAGCATGTAACTGGCCTGAAGGTCAAAGGTCAGCATGTAACTGGCCTGAAGGTCAAAGGTCAGCGTGTAACTGGCATGGAGGTCGAAGGTCTGCGTGTGGCTGACCTGGAGGTCAAAGGTCGGCATGTAACTGGCCTGAAGGTCAAAGGTCAGCATGTAACTGGCCTGGAGGTTGAAGGTCTGCATGTGGGTGACCTGGAGGTCGAAGGTCGGCGTGTGGCTGCTTGGGCAGGAGGGTGACCCGGCGACGGGACGTCTTCTCTCCAGGGCCCACCAGGCAGCCATGCCGGCGTCCACAGCCTCCGTGAGCGTGGATGGAGCTGGGAGAGGCCGCGGCAGCCTTTGACGGGGACAGTCCACTCTGGGTTTCTGTCACTCGTCGCTCTCGAGCCGACCTGCCCAGAGAGGGGTCCTGCTTCCTCCAGGGGCGCGCGCGGGAGGCCCTGGTCAGCGTCCACTCGGAGCCGGGCGCACTTCCTGCTGTGAGTCTCGTCGGCCTTCCGGTGTCTCAGGGACGCTCGCGGCTTCAGCCTCGCAGGCCCGGGGCCTCTCGCCTGTCCGCCCCCGACCCTTCTCTCCTGCAGGTCAGCGACTTCATGTCCCCCAGGGCGAGCGTGTGGCTCTTGGGGTGACCGGGCGGGGCCAGCCCTGGTGTCCCTCGTCGGTTCCTTCCTGTGGCAGTCGGAGCCGGTGGTTCGCAGTGGACACTGTGGGCACCGTCACTCGTCCGCCTGGGGCCCGCGGCCCCCCGCCCCCGCCTCCCCGTGACCCGGCCCGCCGCTGGCCTCCGACGGGCGTCATGAGCTTCCCTGCCCCTGCTCTCGCTCTCGGCAGCGTTTCGAAGGGTTGGTTTGTGGCTGTTTGCTGCTTGCGTGGAGACACGCGGCTGCCCAGAGGGTCTTTGTATTGACTGTGGGACCCAGACCGCGCCCCCCCAGAGCCCCTCCAGCCCCCAGTCGCCCTGGCCGCACCCCTCCCCCCACTTGCCTTTTCTTTTTCTTTCTTTTTCTTTTATTTATTTGTTGTTGTTGATGGTTTGGGTCACACCTGGCGATGCTCAGGGCTGACTCCCGGCTCTGTGTTCCGGGATCACTCCTGCTGGTGCTCGTGGGACCTTCTGGGGTGCTGGGGCTTGAACCCGGGCCGGCCGCGTGTGAGGCGGGGCCCTCCCCGCTGTGCGTCGCTGGAGCTGGTGCTCCTTCACGCAGGGCTGTGTCCTCGGAGGCCTGGGGCCTGGCCCTGCGTCTCCCCCGCACCCAGCCCCGGTGCTCGTCCCCAGCCTGGGCCCAGTCCACGTAAAGGCCTCTGACCCCTGACCTCCCTGACCTCGAGCTGCAGTCCACCACCAAAGGTGGGTGTTTCGTAAAGCATATTTATTTTTTTAATCACTAAACGTGGGTCAAAGACAATGCAGAGGCCTGGACACGCCTCGAGTGCTGCCAGCCCGGCTCCTTCTGGCACCTCATGTCCCCCGAGCCTTCCTGGGTCCCCAGGGACGCTCCACACCGGCCCCCACACAGAACTGCCAGCCTGGAAGGCCGGTGGGCCCCGGGGCCTCGCATGCACTGAGGGAGCCTCAGCCCCACCCCCGCCACGGAGCTTGAACCTGGAGCGTCCAGGCAGGGCTGTGAGCCCTCCCGAAACACGCTTACACCCAAACACGCTTACACCCAAACACGCTTACACCCAAACACGCTTACACCCAAACACGCTTACACCCAAACACACTTACACCCAAACACGCCTACATCCAAACAAGCCTACACCCAAACAAGCTTACACCCAAACACACTTACACCCAAACACGCTTACACCCAAACACGCTTACACCCAAACACACTTACACCCAAACACGTTTATACCCAAACACGCTTACACCCAAACACACTTACACCCAAACACACTTACACCCAAACATGCTTACACCCAAACACACTTACACCCAAACACGCTTACACCCAAACACGCTTACACCCAAACATGCTTACACCCAAACACGCTTACACCCAAACACGCCTACACCCAAACACGCCTACACCCAAACATACTTACACCCAAACATGCTTTCACCCAAACACACACCCAAACACACTTACACCCAGACATGCTTTCACCCAAACTCGCTTACACCGCACGGCCTTCACACCCGCCTCACGGCGACGGGGCTTTGATGGTGGGAAGTGAAAGCTCGCAGACGCCTCACCCTGGGCCGGCGTGGGACCAGGCGGGGTCAGTGGAGACAGGCCAGCGTCTGTGTGACTCGGATTCCCAGCAGCAAACTGTGTGTGAACCCCCCAGGGCGAGGGCTGGGCCGGCCACCCCGGCGAGCTCGGGGCTGACTCCTGGCGGGCCCAGGCACCTCACGGGGTGTCGGGGATCGAACCCGGGTTGGCCGTGTGCTGCGGCCCCGGGACTGGCCCGTCTTGAGTTGCGAGCTAGGTCAGGCTCTCGCCAGGGCTGCCAGCCTGACCACTGACATCTGGGCTTCTCGGTCAGTCAGGGGGGTGAAAGGTGGGACCCACCGGGCCGCTCGCTCGGTTGGTCTGAGCCGGGTTTGAGTTCTTGGTTCTGGAGTTGGACAGAGACTGAGTCTGCAGAGGTGAGTGACCGGCTGGGTGGGCAGGTGCAGAGCCCACCGGGAGCCGCGGGGAGGGGAGAGCCGGACGCCCCCTCGGCCCTCAGAGGCTGGCCCCTCCGCAGGGCTGCGGGCGCAGCCCCAGTTGGGGTGGCCCTCCTCGAGTGAGCACCAGGCCCCGAGTCCAAACAGACCAGACACGGAGGCGCAGAGTCGGCACCCGCGGCTGGCGGGACGCTGCTGCTGAGTGGCCCCCGCTCTCTTCCAGGACACCCACCACGCGACCAGAACCACCCACTACGGCTCCCTGCCCCAGAAGTCCCAGCATGGCCGGGCCCAGGACGAGAACCCCGTCATCCAGTTCTTCAAGAACATTGTGAGTGCTCCCGGCCAGTGCCGGGGGTCCGGTGAGGGGTCCCGGGGCTTCGCACTAACCGCAGCTGCCGTCCCAACACGCGGAGCAGGCGGCCGTGGCCGGCCGGCGGGCTCGGGCCGGACGTGCTGGACGCGCCCCGGGCCCCTGGAGCACTCCGGACTCTGCGGATGGCGCCGGCCAGGGGACTGTCCGCTGACCGCCCTGTCTTTGCAGGTGACCCCGCGGACGCCCCCTCCGTCCCAGGGCAAGGTAAGGCTCGCGTCCCCCACCGAGAGCCCGCGTGTCCCGGCCAGCAGGGCCCGCACCCCCGCGGCCGACACCCTCTCTCTCTCTCGCAGGGCCGAGGACTGTCCCTCAGCAGATTCAGCTGGGTAGGTGCCGCGCCTCGGCGCCCCCCCTGCCCGCCACGGCGGCCCCCGCAGGCGCCCGGCCCGCTGGCCCGCGTCTCGCCGACAGCCTCACCCGCCCCAGTTCTTCTCCCAAAGGTTCCTGGGACTCCTGCAGCCCAGTGCTCCCCGGGAACCCCCCGATTTCTCCAACAGACAATGAGGAGCAGCTCCAGAACCGGGCCCGGAGCGCCCCCCGCCCCGTCCTGTCCCCAGGTCACAGAGTGCGGGACCCCTCAGGAGCTCCCCGTGGCCGCTGGTGGCGGGGGAGCGGCCAGGGAGCCCCGGGACAGAGCCCAGACGGAGGAAGAACCCAGAGGCAGAGCGGGCGGGCAGCGGGCCTGGGCCTGGACACACCACTCGCCACAGAGGCCCACACTGAGCAGAGGGGGTGGGCTCAGCCAGGAGGGGAGACAGAGGCAGAGGGGAGAGAGGGGAGAGGGGAGCAAGGCACAGAGGGAGGAAGGAAAGAAGAAGGGGTGAGGGAAGAGGGAAAGGAGGAAGGAAGGAGGGAAGGAAGGAGGGAGGGAAGGAAGGAAGGTGGGAATGAGGAAGGAAGGAAGAAGGAAGAAAGGAGGGAGGGAGGGGGAGGGGCAGGGCCTTCTTTCCCTCTAGCTCTGCGTGTCCGAGGGACGAGCCGTCTGCAGGAGTCTCGGACCCGTGCGCTGACCGCAGAACCTTCTCCCGGCCCACAGGTCACTTCTGACTTTTGTCCAGCAGGAGGCAGCAGGGAGCAGAGGCCCTGCTCTTCCAGGCCCGGGGGCCAGGCTGAGGCGCTCCGGTTCCCATGCTCTGTCCCCGCAGTGCTCCGTGCCGTGCTCTCTCGGAGCCCAGGAGCCCGTGCAGCCGCGGGCGGGTGCTCTGTGTCCTGGGTCACTTGCAGGATCCAGGGATTCGGGAGCTGTGAGGAGACGCTGCACGCGGAGGCTCTGCTGGGTGGCGGCTGCGGGCACCGCCCCACGCCCCGTGCCCCGTGCCCTCTGCCCTCTGCCCATGCCCTCACAGGACCAGAGCACACGGACTCGCACCCGGACCTGCCGGGCAGCCTCGGCCCCTCCCTGCTTCTGCCCACCCGTGCCCTGAGCGCCTGCTCTCCCCCACAGGGCGCCGAGGGCCAGAAGCCGGGATTCGGCTACGGAGGCCGCGCGTCCTCGGCACACAAGGGCTTCCGGGCCCACGACGCCCAGAGCACACTCTCCAGAATCTTCAAGCTGGTAACGCGGGCCCAGGGGGCTGCTCCTGGGGAGGGCTGGGCGGGCCCTGCGGGGCAGAGGGCAGCGGCTTGAAGGGGGACGTGACGGTCTCTAAGGCTCCGTGTGCTGTGCTGGACGGCGCAAGGGTCTGTCCCCAGCCCCCGGCCCCCGGCCGCAGCCCCTTGCCCAGAGCTGCAAGGCGGCCACAGGGGCTCAGCTGCAGGGGTCTGAGCCCCAAGGCCGTGGCCCTGTCTGAGACATGGGGCGGGGCCCGAGCCCACTCTCGGGGTGCCACAGGTGCTGGACGACGGGCGGCGCTGCCCTGCGCCCTGGGTCAGATGGGGCCACGGGCTGTCCCCGCGCCCGCCCCCGCCCCCACGGGGTCCCCCAGGCGGGGAGGATCCGGCCCTGCACCTGCTCCACTGCCCCTCCCACCGCCGCCCCCCGACAACCCGGCCAGCCAGTGTGGACGTGCCTGGACCTGTCACCCCCTGGGCAGTCCCAAGCCTCGCCCAGCCCCGCCGCCCCCTGACTCTGCTCCCCTTTCTGCAGGGAGGAAGAGACAGTCGCTCGGGGTCCCCCATGGCTCGGCGCTGAAGACCGCCTCGCCCCGGCCCGGCCCGCCCCCGCTTGTTAAGCCCCGCCACCATCTAACTGTCCCTGCCTGACCCCCCCCCTGCACGCACCCGGGGGAACCCACCTACTGACACCCTCGCCCCTCAAGACGCGGCCACCCCGCCCCCTAGGTGGCCTCTCCCGGTGGTCCCGCACCCCTGAACCTGCTGGCACCCCGCCCCCGGCTGTGGGGTGCATCCATGAAGATGCCCCGCGGGACCCTGCCCCCCCAGGCCCCCACCCCCAGGCTTTCCCTCGCTTTGGGGCGGCGCAGACGTCACTGAGGGTCTGGTACGTGAGGCGCGGCGGGCGGGCGGCAGACGGGGCGGCGGGGCTGGTGCCGCCCACGCCCAGGCGATGGCGAGCGAGAGGACGAGGAGGCGGCGGCCTGCAGCGGGCACGGGCAGGGCTGGGGCAGCGGGACAGCGGGCCGGGCCTGCCCAGAGCCCAGCCGGGACACGGGGAGCCGCGGTGCCCGGCGGCACTAACCCGCAGAGAGAGTTTCTGAGAGAGTCGTCCCGCCCCGCACCGGGGCCAGGGCACAGGAGAGCTGGTCTAACGCCGCTACACCCCTAACGGACTGACCCTTCTTTCCCGGGCTCTAACCCTCCTAACGCGGCCCGTTCGGGGCTATTCGAACGTCCTGTAATCCGCAGCCTCCAGGAGGAGAGGCTGAGACACCCTGAAGAATATTCCAGAAACAAACCCTCCCGCCCGTTTCTGAGGGGGATGTTGACTGACTGAGTGACCTCCCCGGTGGGGAAACCCCCCACTGCCCGCGGCCGGGGAAGGGCACCATGTCCACGTGGGACCATAATAAACCGTTAATGGCACCACACCGTCTTCTGTGTTGGGCTGTGGGGAGCCACATGGCCATCAGTAACGGCTGGTGCCTGGGAAATGCCGCCGGGCGCTTTTGGAGAGTTCACCAGAACCCCAAGTCCCCCTCCATCTGAGGTGTGTCCCCCCAACCCCAGCTCCCTCTGTCTCCATAGCTGTGGACACCTGCAGTGCTCACTCTGTGGGAGAAGGTGGGAGGGACCCCACCTGGGGCCATGTCAGGCGCTCAGGAACTTTCTAGAAAGGCTGTTAAGCCTGGAGTCCCAAGGGTGGCTGGTGAGGACTCTGAAGCACCAGGTGCCCGGAATGCTTCAGAAGTGGGGCTGAGGGGAAAACGGGACGGAGGGAAGTCAAGAGAAGAGAGCTGACGGGAGAGAACAGGACTGAGGGGAGAAGAGAGCTAAAGGGAGAGAATGGGCCTGAGGAGAGAACGAGGCTGAGGCAATAACTGGGCTGAGCAGAGGATGGAGGTGAGGGGAGAGAATGGGACTGAGGAAACGATTGGGCCTGAGGGGAGAGAATGAGGCTGAGGGGAGAGGGGGATGAGGGAATGGGCTGAGGGGAGAGAATGGGGCTGAGGGAGAACAGGACTGAAGCAAGAACAAGGCTCAGGAGAGAACTGGGATGAGCAGGGAATGGAGCTGAGAGGGAGAGATTGGGGCTGAGGAAGAGAATGAATCTGAGAAGGGGGTTGAGGGGAACTGGGCTGAGGGGAAAAACGGCTCAGGGCAGAGAATGATGCGAGGAAGAACAGGATAGAGGGGAACAGGGCTGTGGGGAGGATGGGGCTGAGGGAGAACAGGGCTGAGGTTTGGAAAACAGGGCTGGGGGAGAGAACAAGGCTGAGATGGGAAACAAAGCTGAGGGGAGAAAACAGGGCTGAAGAAGAACAGGACTGAGGGGAGAATGAGGCTGAGATGAGAACTGGGCTGACGAGAAAATGGGGCCGAAGAGAGAATGGGACTGAGAAGAGAGAACAGGGCTGAGGGGAAAATGGAGTTGGGGGAAGAGAATGGGGCCAAGGGAAGAACAGGAGTGAGGAAGAGAACAGGGCTGAAAGGAGAGAACAGGACTGAGGGGAACTGAGCTAAGAGGAGAAGGCAGCTGAGGGGAGCTGGGCTGAGGGGAGAAGATGGGTCTGAGGGAGAGTAGGGCTGAGGGGAGAAAACGGAGGAGGAGAGAACAAGGCTAAGGTGAGAGCTGAGTGGAAAATGGGGCTGAGGAGAAGGGAGCTGAGGGAAACGGCTGAGGAGGAAACCAGGCTGAGGGGGAAACCGGGCTGAGGGGAGAAGGGGATTGAGGGGAGAGAATGGGACAAGGGAGAACAGAGGTGAGGGGGAACAGAAGCTGAGGGGAGAGGTCAGGGCTGAGTGAGAGAATGGGGCTAAGGACAAAATAGTGCTGAGGAGAGAATGGGGCTGAGGGGAACATGACTGAATGAAGAGTAAGGCTGAGGCAAGAATTGGGCTGAGGAGAGAGAACGAGGCTGAGGAAGATAATGGGGATTGGGGAGAAAACACGCCTCAGGGAACATGGGAGCTAAAGGGAACTGCGTCGAGGGAAACAGGGCTGACGGGAGAATGAGGCTGAGGCAAGAAATGGGCTGAGGAGAGAACAGGACTGAGGAAGAGCATGGGGCTGACAGGACTGAGGGAAATGGGCTGAGGAGGAAAAGAGGCTGAGGTGAGAACTGGGCTGAGCAGAGAATGGGGTGGATGAAAGTGGGACTGAAGAAGACAATGATGCTCAGGAGAGAGAGCAGAGCTGAGAGTTGAAGAGGACTAAGGGAACTGAGGGGGAGAATTTGGCTGAGAGGAGAGAATGTGGCTGAAGGGAAAACAAAATTAAGGGGAGACAGGAGCTGAAGGGAGAGAACAGGGCTGAGAAGTTAGGATGGGGCTGAGGGGGGACAGGACTGAGGCAAGAACAAGCCTGAAGCAAGAACAAGGCTGAGGCAAGTACAAGGCTGAGGTGAGGGCTGAAGTGACAGCACAGCGGGTAGGACGTTTGCCCTGCACACGGCCAACCCGGGTTCGATTCCCAACATCCCATATGGTTCTCTAAGCACCGCCAGGAGTGATTTCTCAGTGCAGAGCCAGGAGTAACCCCTGAGCATCGCTGTGTGACCTAAAAAGAAAAAAAAAAATGCTGACGAGAGAATTGGGCTGAATGGTGGGAATGGGGCCAAGGGGAACTGCGATGAGGGAAGAATGGGACTGAGGGGAGAGAATGGGGATGAGGGAGGAAACAGAGCTGAGGGGAATGAGGCTGTGGGGAGAACGAGGCTGAAGTGAGAGAATGGGGTTGAGGAAGAACAGAGCTGAGGGGAACAGGGCTGAGGTGAGAACATAGCTGAGGCGAGAACTGGGCTGAGCAAGAAATGGAGCTGAGGGGAAGAGAATGGGACTGAAGAAAAGAATGAAACTGAGGGAAGAATGGGGCTGAAGGGAGAGAGAATGGAGGTGAGGGAGGACAGATTTGAAGGGAACAGGACTGAGAAGAGGGCCGAGGGAAGAATAGGACCAAGGAAAAACGGAACTGAGCAGAAAGTCTGAAGAGAGAGAACAGGGCTGAGGGGAGAGACCAGGGCTGAGGGAAGAAAGGAGCTGAGCTAAAGCAAGAACGGGGTTAAGGTGAGAGAATGGGGCTGTGGGGAGAATAGGGCTGAGGAAGAGAACAGAGCTGAGGGGAAGAGAACAGGGCTGAAGGGAGAGGGAGTGGGTGAGGAGAATGAGGCTGAGGTGAAAACTGGGGAGAGAATGGGGCTGAGGAAAGAAAGAAATAAGCTAAGGGGAACTGCACTGAGAGAACAGGCTGAGGGGGGAAACCAGGCTAAGGGGAGAATGGGCTGAGGGGAGAGAATGAGGTTGAAGGGAAAACGCAGTTGAGGGGATAGAAAGGGACAAAGGGGAGAGAATGAGGCTGAAGGAGAATAGGGCTGAGAGGGAAACAAAGCTGAGGGGAGAGAACTGGGCTGAGCGGAGAGAATGGCGCTGAGAGCAAAATAGAGCTGAGGGGAGAACAGGACTGAGGGGAGAAAATGGAGCTGAGAGAGAGGCTGAGGGGAGAGGGGGATGGATGGGGAGAATGAGGCTGAAGCAAGAACTGGGCTGATTAGAGAACGGGGCTGAGGAGAGAGAATGGGGCTGAGGAAGAGAATGGAGTTGAGGAGAACAGGACTGAGGAAAAAAGGGGACTGAGGGAGAGAACAGGACTGAGGCAAGAAGGGGACTGAGGGGAATTGGGCTGAGGGGAGAGAGTGGGTCTGAAGGGAACAGGGCTGAGGAGATAAAGAGGCTGAGGCAAGAGCGAGGCTGAGTGGAGAGCAGGCTGAGGAGAGAATAAGGCTAAAGAAGAGAATGATGTTGAGGGGAGAGAACAAGGCTGAAGGGAGAAGGGAGGGTAAGGGGAGAATGAGGTTGAGGCAAGAACTGGGCTGAGTGGAGAATGGGGCTAAGGAGAGAGAACAGAGCTGAGGAAGAGAATAGGGGCTCAAGTACAAGAATGCTGCTGAAGGGTGAAGAGGACTGAGGAAACTGGGCTGAGGGGAGAATGGGACTGAGGGGAGAGAATGGGGCTGAGGGGATAGAAGGAGGCTGAGGGAGAACAGGGATGAGGGGAGAATGAGGCTGAGGCAATAACTGGGTTGAGTGGAGAATGGCGCTGAGGGGAGATAATGGGGGGAAGGAACCTGGCACAGGGGGTGGAGACAAGCGACCGAGGGTCAAGGGTCGCTTCATCCCGGGAGCCCTGGGGGCAAGGGCACTGACGAGGCCCAGTGCCACAGCTGGGGACGTGCGGGCTGTCGTCAAGCATCAGAACTCCGCCGATGGTGACTGGGCTGGGCGCCGTGACGCAGGAGCTGCAGAGCAGAGTCAGGGGCGCACCTGCCATCTCCCCAGCCAAGACCAGGGGTGCCCCGTCCCTCCTCACTGCCCCAACTCGGGATGCCACTAAGAGGCAGCACCCAGGAGCTGGCCCGCAGCTCCCACGTCCCTCCGATCAGCAGACACAGGCGAGCAACTGTCCACCCAGACACCGGCACGCCGGCCCCCACTCTCACTCAGCAGACAGTTGCACACGCACAGCCAACAGACCCGCCGTGGGCGCAGAGACCCACTTCTGAGATGGAACTGGGTTAGGTAAACAGCATCTACATCTGCACCACCAATTCTCGGGTGGGAGCAGCAGTGCAGCAGGGCTTGCCTGACACACAGCTGACCCAGGGTCCCTTGAGCCTCCCCTGGGTGATCCCTGACCACCACTTGATATGACCCCCAAAATAAAAAGCAACAACAAAAATGAGTTTAAGACAAATCTGAGCCGTGGTCACTTACTGGATCCAGCACGCACCTTGGCAGGCTGCAGAAGTTCTGCCACTAGGGGGCAGCTGCGTGCCCTCCCCTGGGCCCTGCATGTGGACCACACACATGTATACACACACACACACACACACACACACACGCACACACACGCAAAAGCGTGCGCACATCCTTTCCGCTCACAAAGGTTTCTGTCACCCACGGCACAGGCCTGGCTAGCTCGGGGTGTGGGCGAGACCCGGGTACTTCTCAGGAGCCTGACCAGCAGCGCCTGGGTCCGGGCAGAAATGGCCCCGGACAGACGAGTCCAGGCCCGTCAGGAACGGGCACCCGTGTGCACACGCGCTTCACCCTGCCGGGGGATGGGCCCGGGGCCTCGCCTGGCTGGACATGCACAGCCGCTTCCGAGTGGCCTCTCCTTCTGCCCACCACGGCCCACACACAGAGCCCTGCTGGGAGAGGACAGTGTCCCCAGGCCGCAAGGCCCAGGCCCCGGGTCTGACCCCCACTAACGCTGCTGACGGGGACCTGAGCCGACAGCCGGGCGGCAGAGCACAGTGACCAATACTTCAGAGG
This sequence comes from Sorex araneus, assembly GCF_027595985.1. Lineage (NCBI taxonomy): Eukaryota > Metazoa > Chordata > Mammalia > Eulipotyphla > Soricidae > Sorex > Sorex araneus. The sequence continues at coordinate 379,877,460 of NC_073303.1, read as the reverse complement.
AAAAAAACTGATCACATGTCCTAACTTCATTTTTTATTTATTGTTATTCCAAAGCAGATTTGCTGTGATATTCTGAAAATACAGTTATCTACCCTCGAAACCCTGGTTATGCAGGAGACTAGACCGTCTTGTCAGAAGACAGGTCAGCCGGCGCTAAGGCCAGAGACGGGCCTGACACCAGCACAGGCCCAGGGAAACTGCGCCTGGATGAACCTGACATTCCTGAGGAATGTTCTCCAAAGAAGCAGCATTGATGAGCAGGAAGAAAATCAAAGGAATCTACTAACGTCCTTTTTTGCCAACTAGCTCTCACAAAACAGATTACTGATTCTTTTATTTCTTTAACCAAAATAAAAATAGGCTTCAGATTCTCTTGGTAAGGCCTTAATTAGCAGGCAGCTCACCGATACAGTTCTCTCGACTCTGCTTTCTGGACGATTAGGAACGGAACCCTTGGAGACTCCTGAGGTGGCATTTAATGAGGAAAACCAAAATAAATTAACTTGCAAGAACAAAAATTTTTAAATCCGATAATTTCAACTTTGGGGATATTTGTTCATCAAAATTAACATTTCCAAAATATTTAAATATAAAATTGTAAAAAAAAAAGTGCATTTTTAAAAGTAGAACCTTTAAAACTCTGGCACAATCACAATTGTTCTGAATAGACTGAGGACAGCCAGGTACACACAATGACATTCAAGAAAAAACTCAGGACATAAGAGTAAATCCAATATCACAAGAATCAGTCAAATAAGGCTTTTTTCCCCCTTAAAAAATATGCAATACACAAAGCAGTTTGATAAAAAGTAATATTATTTAACAGTTTTCTGACTTAAATATTTTCACATAACAAAAGGGTTTATATCACCATCAATATTACTTATATATACAGATGCCAAAAGTGAACAACAAAAAAAATCAAAAGATGCCCTTTCAAAAAAATAATGGTGAAAAGTCTTTCTTCAGAATGTACAAAGTCCATACAACATTTATAATAAACTACTCTCTTCGGAAACCAGGGAGGCAATGAGAGAAAATAAAGGCAATTATTCTTCAGGAAAACAAAACCCTAGCCCACAGAGCATCCCGCTCGTCTCCATGACAACGCAGGGGGCCGTGTCCCCACGCCCGAGCCCAATACTGACTGGAGTGCTCGCGGAGGAGCAGCCGGAGGTGCCTCCCGGGGCGAGTGCTGTATTTACAAACGCGGCTCAGCCCGCGGGGCCGCGCTGCGTCTATGTACACAGGTATTTCTAGAGAGAACATAAATAACGGCCAAGGAGAGGTTCCCGTCGAGTCCAGAACGTTCCATCTTTGGAATGCTGTGGGGGGACGTGCCCTCGGCCCCGGCACGGGCTGGGATTTGGTTTGCGACAGGTTTAATGTGGCACCATTGATGATACGAAGGAATTCCCTGAAATAAAAAGTCCATCTGCTGATGCACGGAGACAGCGGGGCACTCGCGAGGCCTCTTCGCTCAGACTCTGCAGCGCCCCTGGGGCGGGCGGGCTGGCAGGGCCAGGCCACTGCCTTCGGGCCTGCAGCGTATGGCTTGTGCTTTCTGCGGCCCGTCACGGAGCAGGTGTGGCGTCGCCGTGAGGAACACGCAACCCTCATTCCCGCGTCAGGTCTGCTCCATCCCCAAGTCCACACCCGGACACTGCCTTTTGGTTCTCGTGGCCACTAGCTGTGGTGGACAGAAGGTGGCCCAGCCACCTCCCAGGGTGCCAGCTCGGGCAGCGTGCGGAGTCCCGTGCCTACTGACTTTAGTGTGCCCAGGGACGGCTGCCCGGCTGGCCCGTGGGTTCCACCTGCTCTCGTGAGCTCTGCTTCTCAGAGCGGAGAGCATGAAGAAAACGCTGCGTTTCCCACGTCAGCTCCCCTCTTGCTGAAACAAGGAAATCACACTACACTGATAGCAGGGTCCAGTCAACTGGCCGTGGAGGATGCGGGCAGCAGCGCCGCCCGTGGGAGTACCTGAGTTCAGTGATTTGTGGACAAACGACACCACGTGTTCACATTTCCCAGTTTCTTTCCTAGAAGTCTCTGAAAGACAATGATTCTAGATAACGGATAGGAAGCAACTACCGCGGGAACGTTTTCAACACCTGAAGCCTCGGTGGGGGCCCCACGGGCCTCGCTCTTCACGCCCAGCACCTGCAGCGTCCTGGTGGTGTCCACTGGCGTCAGAACACGTCGGCCAGCGCCTGCCACTCACTGGCCGACTCCTGCACCACCTCCTCCAGGTGGAGGGTCCGGCTCAGCTCCTCCCCCGCCTGCTCCTGCGGGCCGGCAGCTGCCTGCAAGGGGCCTGCAGCAGGAGACCGTGACAGCGTCAGCATGCACTGGGGCCGCCCCCGCCTGCACGTTCAGCACCAAGTGCCCGCCCCGCCCCCGCCATAGCTGAGCACGTCCCACCTGCCCCACCGACCCCATCACCCCAGCCGCACCCCCGCGTGGCCGCATGCCCCATCCACCCAGCTGCTCACCTGCGTAGCTGTGCGCACGCCGCATGTGCAGCTTCATGTTGCTCTTCTGCGTGAAGCCCATGGCGCAGTAGGCGCACTTGTAGGGCCGCTCCCCCGTGTGCTTCTTCATGTGCACCTGCAGCGCGCTCTTCTGGTTGAAGGCCTTCTCACACAGGGCGCAGCGGAACGGCCGCTCGCCTACGGGCACACACACCGCACGCCCCGGGCAGCATGCTGGCCGCCCAAGCTGTGCCCGCGGAAAGGACTCGGGCCGCCCAGGCTGTGCCCGTGGGAAGGACTTGAGCCGCCCAGGCTGTGCCCGCGGGAAGGACTTGGGCCGCCCAGGCTGTGCCCGTGGGAAGGACTCGGAGTGCCCAGGCTGTGCCCGCGGGAAGGACTCGGGCTGCCCAGGCTGTGCCCGCAGGAAGGACTCGGGCTGCCCAGGCTGTGCCCGCGGGAAGGACTCGGAGTGCCCAGGCTGTGCCCGCGGGAAGGACTCGGGCTGCGCAGGCTGTGCCCACGGGAAGGACTCGGGCCGCCCAGGCTGTGCCCGCGGGAAGGACTCGGGCTGCGCAGGCTGTGCCCACGGGAAGGACTCGGAGTGCCCAGGCTGTGCCCGCGGGAAGGACTCGGAGTGCCCAGGCTGTGCCCGCGGGAAGGACTCGGGCCACCCAGGCTGCGTGAAGGGCTCCGGGCTGAGTGCCCCACAGGCTGAGCATGTGCCTAGACAGGCGGCCCCCAGACACTGTGTGGCGGCAGTCCCAGGCCCTCGGCCTCACCTGTGTGGATGCGGCTGTGGCGCTCCAGCTGGCTGGGCTTGGCAAAGGCCTTCTCGCACGTGTCACACTTGAACACTCGTGGCTTCTGCGAGCTGAGGGAGGGGCCCGCCTGGTGCGTCTGCATGTGCTCCTGCGAGGATCGAGGAAGCGCTGGGGCTGCCGGAGCCAGCAGGCCGCAGGTCCCTCCCTCCCTAGGTGGAGGATGTCCCTGTCCCCGATGCAGGGGCCAAGGGACTGGGGATGACCCCCCGGGACCCTGAATGCACCGGGGCAGGAGCTCACCGCGGGCCGGCAGCCAGCTGCCCCGTGTCCACGAGGGCCCGTGTGCGTCTCTCACGCTGCCCTCCGACAGCCCCCGCGGGCACCGGCACAGGGCCTGCCCACTCATGGTGCCTTTCATTACTTCCTAGCACGATTCAAGCCTCTAAATCCCAAACCTGTTTTGGTGAGGACCACGGCCAGCAGCAGGGTTGGGGCTCACTCTTGGCTCAGTGCTCAGGGGGCCATACGTAGTACCGGGGGCTTGGGCCCGAATCCCAAACACAACACCAGCCGGGCTGTCTGTGAGACATGACCCCCGAGCCGCCCTCGGGCCTGTGGCCTCCTGGCCCCGCCATGCCCCCCAGAGCACCTCTTCGGAGTGGGCTGTGACAGTCGGGGGGACGGGGAGCAGCCCCCCAGCCGCACAACCACGCCCACCGCAACGGCTGCAGAGGCGGGAAGCGTGAGGCGATGGACTGGGCACTGAGGTCCCCGTGGGCGGGCGGCGGAGGTCGTACCTTGAGGTGCGTGGCACGCTTGAAGGCCTTGCGGCAGAGCGTGCAGACGTGGATGCGCTCCCGCCCGTGCGCCTCCCGGCTGTGCTGCAGCAGCAGGGCGGCCGACGGGAAGCTGCGCCCGCACTCGGTGCACGGCTGCAGCCGGCCCTCCTTCTCGGCGGACCCGCCCGGGCCCAGGCTGGTGGCCACGTCGGCGACCTGTGAGGGGCACAAGGCGGGGGCTGAGCCCTGAGACTGCGACGGCAGCCCCCCGGACAGGGCCGCCCCGGGTACCTGGTAGGCGATCTCCTCGCACGTGGCGGACGACGGCTGTGAGGTGTGACTCACCAGGATGACCTGGGAGGAGCCCGCGGCGCCGTGGCCAGAGAGCGCAGGGTCCGTGAGTAAGGCTGGGAGCTGCTGGCCCTGGCAGAGACCACGCGTGTGGGGGGGCAGCCTCGAGGCCAGCAACACGCGCTGCTCTGTGGCGGTGCCTCATGCCGCGCCCGGCCCCAGTACGGGGTGTCACCCCCTTCCGGCCCACGCCCAGCCCCAGTGAGCAGCAGAAGCAGAGCGAGGCCAGGAAGGAAGGGGCCCAGGAGGGTCAGGGCGTCCTTCGAAAGGGGGCTCAGCGGCCACGCCAGGGCACCCGGACCCGCACCCCCGCACACGGTGCCTGGCCACTCCCGCCCCCTAACGAGCTCCCCGCAGCTCAAGGGCGGGGGAGGGGAGCGTCACTGCCAGGACAGAACAAGTGCACGGCCAAGGGCATGTCCCTGTGCAGAGACACCCGGGAGGCCTGCCCTGGCCTGGCGGCCACTACCCAACACTGGCCTCCCCCGGCAGCACTGGGCTTCTGCTCCTCCTCCCTGTGCTCAGCAGCAGAAACGTGCAGAAAGGGACCATCCAGATGACAGGCATGAGGATGGGGATGACGGGGTCTCCGGAGCCCTGCACAGGGCCTGCACCCACCTGAGAGGCGAGGTTGAGCGTGACCGTGTCCAGCGCGCCGGAGAGCAGGCCCTGAGTGTCAGCCAGGGTCAGCGTGAGGCTGGCGTCTCCGCCCACGCCCGAGGACATGAGCAGGCTCTGCGCGGGCACAGCGGACGGGGACAGCGGGGTGGCTGGTGGGAGGCTCCCGGAGGCGGCGTTCAGCTCTGGGAAACGGGCGAGAGCCAGCTCAGGGGGCCACGCCCTGCCCCGGCCAGCAGGGAACTGTCCTCCCAAGCCAGGCTCCACCGGCCAGTCAGCCCCTTCCCGGGAAACAGGGACAGGGGAACACAGCTCCCAGCCCACTTGAGGCCGAGCTCAGACGGTGATTTTCAGAACCACGTCCTGCCGGAACCATCTGGGACCACCCCAGACCAGCTGGGACCCGGCCAGGACCCCAAATGGGACCAGCTGGGACCACGCCAGGACCCAGCCGAGACGCCACCGGGACCCCATGCACCTCAGGAGGCCATCAGCAAATCGCAGAGACAGGGAAGAAGCCCCAGATCAGAGCCTGCCACCCCCGCGCCCTGCGCCCGCAGACCACCCGACACCCAGACCACCTTCCACCGCTCTGCCCCGGGCCGGTCCTTGCACTGCCCGGAATGACCGCTCTGCCTCCCCTCCCGGGCACACGGCCGATGCTGGGGAGAGGCAGAAGCATCCAGAGCACATGCGATTCCTCAGCAGGGACCAGCCCGGGGAAAGCAGACACGAGATCACGAGGAAAGACGCCGGCCGCCACGAACTAACCAGAGATGGTCAGGGTGATTTCCTGAGGAGAGCCCGAGGAGGACACGGTGGGGGGCCCGGCAGCCTGCGCCAGCACCTGGCTCAAGCTGGAGTTATTGATGGTCAGGGTGATCTCGTGGGGGCCGCCGGAGGTGGACACCAGGCCTTGGGAGGTCATCACCTGAGACAGGTCTTGGGTCCCTGGTCAGCGTGACAAGAGGAGAGTCGTGCTGTTTGAGAGCGGCCGGGGGCCGGCCTGGTGCGCTCACTGAGAGAAGCCCCGGGGGAGCCCAAGGCAACGCGGCCCTCCTGTCCCTGAGGAAAGGCTAGGCCCGAGGACAAGGCCGTGCGGGTGGCCTCAGGCGGAGAGCCGAGCCTCTGGGGTGTGGCGGGTGTTTGCTTGCTGGCCACACCAGCGCAGCGCAGGGCTGACCCCAGCTCTGCACTCAGGCAGCGCTCCTGGCGGTGCTCGGGTCCAAAAGGGATGCCGGGACTGGCCCCGGGTCAGCTGCGGGCGAGGCCAGCGCCCTCCCGGCGGGCCCTGGCCCCGGTGCTGCCAGCCGGCGTGGTGAGTTCTTACCGGTGCTGCCGGCAGCCAGCACACAGTCCTGCTCGGACAACGGCCCGATGGTCAGGTTGGCAGCCGTGACGGTGGGCTGGAGGGACAGGCCTGAGATGGGCTGCAGGACCACGCTGGCCGGGACGGTGCTGTCCGGGGTCTGCAGGGAGCCGCCACTGGGGGGCGCCGCGCTGGAGTCCCCGGACAGCTGCTGGGCCAGCAAGTTGCTCTGCTGTAGCGTCTGCTGCAGAACACTCGGGTCAATCTGGAAGCAGAGGACACGGGTGTTGGGGAGGCAGGGCAGGCCCGCGGCAGAGTCGGGTGGGGCGGGGTCCGCGCGGGCAGCGCACCTGCAACGTGATGTTATTGATGCTGGAGGCGTCGATCCCGGAGATCTGGACGTTGGGCCCCACCAGGTTGGCGGCCAGCTGCAGCTGGATGCCCTCCAGGGTGGCCAGGCTGCCGTCCGTGAGGGACACGGTCCAGTCGCCGCTGGCTACAGGGAGGAGAGCGAGCGACGGCTGGTGATCATGACGTCTCTCGGCAGGCAGGGGGCCCCACAGCTGCCCCCGGGACCCTGGTCGCAGCCTCCAGGGCAATGCAGGGCGCTGTGCCCTGTCTGCGTACAGGAGGCAGGCGGGTGGGCCGGAGCACAGGTCAGGCACCACGGACGCCCCCTAAGCCCAGCCAGGAGGGACCACTGAGCACAGAGCCAAGACTCCGCCGAGCACTGCCAGGTGTGGAGGAAGCCAGACTTCCCGTGGGGCGCAGGGAGTGAGGCACTAAGCCGTGCCACACAGGCCCCACCACCCGGCCGCCCGGCAGGGGAAGACAGGGCCTGTGGGCTCCAGGGCCACCAGCCAGAGGCCACGACTGCTCTGCCCACTTCAGGGTCCAGCGGCCAGTGCGTCTGGGCTGTGAGTGCCAGGGAAACAACGGGCACGGAAGAACCCGAACAGCTGAGACGGGCAGTTGGGTGGTCTCTGGGGCCCCACAGGCCCCCGGACTGTCACTCCACAGGGAGTGCCCGCTGGTGCCGGCTGCACGTGGCCTTACCTGACATGGACGCGGGGAGGATGGCCTGGCCCACCAGCCCCGGCTGGAGCAGACTCTGGTCCAGCTGCCCCGTGAGGACCGAGTTGTTCATGATGAGGACGCTGGAGTCGGCGGGGGAAGGGCTGAGGAGGCTCCCGGGCGGCAGCCCCTCGGGGGAGCCCCGGGCCACGGGCTTGCGGGCCTTCTTGGGGTCCCCCTTGTAGTGCAGCTGCATGTGGGTCTTGCGGCGGCCGGATGTGCGGAAGCGCAGCTCACAGTGCGGGCACTTGAAGGGCTTGGCGCCCGTGTGCAGCCGCATGTGCACCTTCAGGCTGCCCTTGGTGGAGAAGGCGTTGGAGCACACGTGGCAGCTGAACAGCTTCTGGCCTACGGGGCGGCGAGCAGAGACGGTGGCCGGGGCCCACCGAAACCCACCACGGGGAGTCCCGGGACCCCGGAGGCGACAGCTGCGGGGCTCAGCGTCTCCAGCCAGCGCCCCCCCCCAGCCCGTCTACACTGCAGGCCAGGGCTCTCCGGCCTGCCTACACGCTGCCCGGCCTGTCTGGCCACACTGCAGACATACAGGTGACGCGGGGCGGCAGGCCGGTGGTGTGTGGGAGCCCTGGGGGAGGGCGCGAGGGGTGGCTGACACCTGCCGCTGCCCCCGCCTGGCTCAGTCCCCGCACCCACATCCCGAGGGACTCCTCCCACGTGCCAAGTCAGTGCTCCCGCCTGCCTCCCGGCTCCTCAGGATCCCGAGCCATGCCAGGCGCAGAGGATGGGCGGGGAGGGGCCCCACCCACCTGTGTGCGTCTTCACGTGGCAATCCAGCGTGGACTTGACCGTGAAGCTCTTCCCGCACTCGTCGCACTTGTACGGCTTCTCCCCGGTGTGGATCCGGACGTGCCTGGTCAGAGAGCAGCGCGTGAGTGCCCTCTCTGCCCCGTCAGAGGACTCTGGGCCCTAAGTGGCAACGAGCCACGTGGACAGAAACATTACGCGGCCTCTGCACTGGACAAAATTCGTGAGATAAAAACGTTACGCCGAACTCGCCACAGACACATCACAGACACCCCAGTGACAACCCCAGGCCCGCGAGACAAACGGAAACAAAGCTGGCTGGGGCGCCTGTCAGAAGGAAGGGAGAACTGCAGGGCCCCCAGCAGGCCAGGGCCGGCTCAGGGCGGTGAGAACAGGTCTGCCGGCTCAAGCCACGTCCCACCGTCTGGACTGTCCACAGGCGGAACTCGCTCTCGGCCCGCTGCACCCCAAGTGTTCCCAGGCTTCCGCTGCCCGAGCCCACGCGTGGTCTCTGCAGCCTTCTGGGCCGAGAGCTGTGAGCACGGGCCACGGATCAGACGGAGAACTGGACCAGCCCACTCCCTGCCCCCCGCCCCAGTCACCGACGGGCACAGCCTCCAGGAGAAGCAAGTCTCGGGCCAAACATGGGGAGCACAGGAGGAAGCCGCGTGGGCCCGAGGCCGGGCCGGGCCGGGCAGGAGCCGCAGCGAGTGGGCGTGGCCGTGGCTTCACCCAGGCCCGGACGCGCAGTGCAGCGGCGACTCACCTGACGAGGTCGCTGGGCTTCTTGAAGCTCTTGGGGCAGTAGGAGCAGCAGTTGGCGTACTTGGGCTCGGCCTCCAGCTCGGCCTGCCTGTCCTTCATCTCGCTGATGCGGTCCTTCTCGGCCGCCGACTGCACGAGCACCTGCTCCGACACCGTGGCGCTCTCCTGCGGCCGGATCCTGGCCAGCTGCGCCGTCTCCTCCTCCGTGAACGTGATGACCTCGGGCCGCGCCTTCCTCAGAGCGCCTCTGTCCGAGCTCTCCTCCTCCTCCTCCAGGCACATGTCTGAGTGAACAACGAGGGAACCCCAAAACTAAAAACCAAGTTCCTGAAAAAACGAGATAGTGCGTCTCAACGACGACAGGAAACAGCTGAGCTGCTACAGGAGGCGAGAGGTCTCTGTTCCACCAAGACGCAGGCTGGAGGGCGGGACCAGCAGGGGGGAAGCCACACTGGTCCACCGGAGCAATGCCCATGGCCGGGCAGCACACGAGGGACCAGGTCACGAGAACACAGCGCCATAAGGGAGCCACCGTGCGGCTGCAGCCAGCGGCTCACGGCAAGGAGGGGAAGGTAGGGTGTGGGGTGGGGGCTTCGCAGCCGAGTGTGTGCATGTCGGGGACTATGACAGGCGACCCTCAGGTGCCAACGGAGAGGGAAACAGTTTAGCTGGTTTCAGCTGAAGGCACAGATGGCTCAGACTGACAAAGGTCAAGGGGAATGGCGAGGCCACGGACGGTGGCTGAGCCCGAATCAGTGAAGTCTCACACTAGCTGCGTGGTCTTGCTTAGAATAAACGGGGAAGGGAGAGGAGAGACAGGCGGGAGGAGAAAGAGAAGAGGGTGGGAGAGAGGAGGCAGGTGGCCACGGAGGACGGGCCCAGGAAGGAACTCAGAAAGAAAACATGCCGAATGAACCCGAGTTGATGTGAACAAAACCTACAAAGACGTGGGACGGCGGGAAGTGAGTGGTGGAAATGCGGGTGGTTGTGCTCTGAGCTTTGAAGTGACCAAGAACACAACAGGCAGAGCAAAAATCACGAGGGGAAGAACAGTGACAGCAGAAGCAGCGCAACAAGGGGGCAGCAAGACGGTCAGCCAGGATCCAGGAGAAACCAGGAAACAAGAACCAGGAGACAGTGAGCGACTGGGGGTGGGGGGGAAGGAGGGAGAGAGAGGGAGGGAAGGAAGGAGAGAGAGGGAGGGAGGGAAGGAGAAAAAGGAGGGAGGGAGAGGGAGGGAGAGGGAGAAAGGGAAGGAGGGAGAGAGGGAGGGAGGGAAGGAGGGAGAGAGGGAAACGGAGAGAGGGAGGGAGGGAAGGAGAGAGAGGGAGGGAGGGAAAGGGAAAGAGGGAGAGGGGGAGGGAGGGAAAGGGGGAGAGGGAAGGAGGGAGGGAGGGAAGGAGGGAGAGAGGGAGAGACAGCGAGAGACAGAGACGAGACGCAGAGAACAGACAGGAGGGGAGAGCGAGAGGCAGGCACAGGGAGCCAGGGTGGGAGCGAGGAGGGGACACTGGTGGAGGAGGTGACTGTACATAGAAACCCAGGCCCCATCACGGCTTTAAAAACGAGCCTGCGGAGCTGGGGCAGCTGGCGGAGGGACCCTGACACCGGGGCGGGTCTGCAGCTGAACAGCGACACTCGGAACTCCCTGATTATCCGTCTACAGGAGTGGGGAGTCAGGCCCGGGAGACGGGGGGCTGGGGGCTCCTCAGAGCTGCTGCAGACAGAGCCCAGGCCCAGCCCGGCTGGGGACAACTCAAAGGACGGGGCGTGCCTGCACCGTGACCTCACACACGGGTCTGCCGGAAGCCAAGAGCACAGGCGCCGAGCACTGCTGCTGGGAGGAGTGAGCTCCAGGCATAGTGCCCACTGGGGACCCCTCACACTGCCTGAGACCAAGGGCAGAGGGAAAGCGGCCCCTCGGGCAGGGAAGTGGGGCCCGAGGACGGTGACCGCAGTTGAATGGCCACTGAGGGTCCCTGTCAGGAGAGGTAAGGCCAGTGGCCTGACTGAACCTGCGCCTAGAGCAGCCCTCGGCGGGGGCCATGGAGGGTCCCGCTGCGTGGAGCTCAGTCTCACTATGGCTCCACCTTGCACCTCGTGTGTGAGCATGTGTGTGTGCGAGTGTGCATGTGTGTGTGCAACTGTGTGCATGTGAATGCATATGAGCTTTGTATGCGAGTGTGCATGTGTGCGACTGCGTGTGCGTGTGTGTGACTATGTGTGCGAGTGTGTAAGCATGTGTGCGACTGTGTGTGTGTGTGTGCATGTGAGTGCATATGAGCTTCGTATGCGAGTGTGCATGTGTGCGACTGCGTGTGCGTGTGTGTGACTATGTGTGCGAGTGTGTAAGCATGTGTGCGACTATGTGTGTGTGAGTGTGCATGTGAGTGCATATGAGCTTCGTATGCGAGTGTGCATGTGTGCGACTGCGTGTGCGTGTGTGTGACTGTGCAAGTGTGTGAGCATGTGTGCGACTCTGTGTGTGTTTGTGTGTGTGTGTGTGTGTGTGCGCGAGTGTTGGGGGGGCCATGCTGATCTCGTGGGGGCAGGCCGAGGGCCCGCCGTCCTCTCCTGCCCCCTGAACTCCTGGCCACCTACTGCGCGGGAGCAGGACCCAGCCATCCCCGGAGGCCGGGCGTGGCCGCCAGCACTGTACCTCCTGCTTCGGCCTCTCCCGTGGCCGCCGCTGCCGCAGGGGTGGCCTGGTGCCGCTTCATGTGCTTCTTGCAGTGGACGGTGGTGCGGAAGCCCTGCTCGCAGAAGGGGCACTTGTAGGGCTTCATGCTCATGTGCGTGGCCATGTGCCGCGTGAGGCTGCCGTTGGTGGTGAAGGACGCGTCACAGACGCTGCAGCTGAACGCCTTCACGCCTGCGACAAGGGGACGGCCCTCAGCCCTGCGGCCCCGGGCCCAGCCACGCCCTCTCCTGCCCTCCCTCCTCCCTGAGGCCTGGGCCCCCGGACGCCCGTGCGACTCCCGCTAGGCCACCCCACAAAGCCTGAGAGAGGAGAAGCCCCTGGGAGCCGACCTCTGAGGCAGAGCCGGGAGCCACAGGAGCTGGGCGCTGCACACTTGCCCTCGGCCCTCCTACATGGAGACAGTGCTCCCGAGCACCAACAGGGACCAGGCAACGAGGCGGATGTGAGAGGCACTTATACCTTTACCGTGTTTATGGGGGGTGGGGCACCCAGCAATGCCCAGGGGTTACTCCTGGCAGGCCTGGGGGACCATACGGGGCTCCGGGAACCAAACCCAGGTCTGGCACGTGTAAGCACGCACCCCGCCCGTGTCTCCAGCCCCTCTCCCTTGACTTCCTGAGAGTGCCAGGTGGACATGCGGACAGAACCGGGTAGGCTGACACGACAAACACACGCCACCGAGAGCAGCCTGGGCCGAGCACCCTCAGAGCAGGGCACGTACGGGAAGCCCTTGCCGATCCCACGGTGAGAATACAAATAACCCACAGCAGGGGCTGCGTCCGACGGACACCTCAGCCGGGGACAGCGGAAGACCCGAGAGCAGCTGTGTGTGTGTGTGTGTGGGGGGGGGGGGCGCCAAGTACCCCCGGCGCAATCTCAGAGCAGAGCTAGGAGGGAGGGGCCACAACTACTGTTGGGTGTGACAAGGAGACAAAACAGACAGAACGTGAGAAAGTGCCGAGCAGCATCGTCACAGAGACGAGCCAGCTGTGGGCCGGGCCAGGACCCGCGGCAGCGGGGCGGAGTCCCGGCCAGGGCAGACCGAGGTGACACGGACAGAACTCCTGGGCCCCACGTGGAGGGAGGGAGAAGCGCTCGGGGCCGCGGGGGGGGGCCCGGGACACAGGAAGGGGGCGCGGGCCCCTGGCTGCGGGGGCTCTGGGCAGGAGACACGCACCCGTGTGTGTCTTCTCATGGGACTTGAGGACGCCGGAGGAGACGAAGCCGCGGCCGCAGAGCCTGCACCTGTAGGGCTTCTCCCCGGTGTGGGAGCGCACGTGCTGCTTCAGGTGGCTGGACTTCTTGAAGCCCTTGCTGCAGTAGTCGCACCTGCCCACAGGAGACACGGCGTGGCCCGGGGGTCGCGGCCCTGCTGCCCGGTCCCTGCTGTCCCGTCCCGAGAGGACAGCGTGGAGGGCACCGCTGAGCTTCCCCGGCTCCGGGTCCGAGCGCGCCACACAGCTGCTCCCAGGGCTCTCCGAGGTGCGAGTGCAGCGCTGACCCGACCCGCAGGGCCGGGGAGCTCGGGGCCACACCCCCGTGGGGCTCTTCAGTGGCTCAATTCCCAGCACTGCGTAGGACCCGAGCCCCACCCTGGTCCCAGAGCACAGAGCCGGGAGCAAGCCCTGAGCACTGCCGAGTGTTGGCCCAACACCTCCCCAAGAGGGGGGAAAATACACTTTCAAAGTTTCTCTTAAGCATCACGTCAAAAAAGAAGCGTCAGAAAGCTTCTTCCACGGCAGTTCCCCATTGCCCGCCGTCAAGTTCTCATCCGTGATAGGAAGTTTGTGGGGGTCCCGTGCGCTGCGCCCCCAAGCCTCCTCTCTGTGTGATGCCGCCCGCCTGCCGGACGCAAACCCAGCCTCCAGTCCCTCCGAGAGCGAGCCAGTGCCCGGACACACGGTGCCAGTGAGGCCAGGGCCAGCATCCCGCCCGTCTTCCCATGAAGGGAGCCTGCGAGACCCACCCAGTGCCTCTCCCACGACACTGCGCCTGGGACTGGCACTGAAGGCCCCTCCAGCTGCCCACAGAACCTGACGTGCAGGCACACGCAGGGCGCCCAGACAGACATGTGCCAGCCTGTCCTGGGCAAGAGCACTCGTGGCGGGGGCAGGACAGGAGCCACTGCGGCAGGTCCCACTGGGCGTGGGGGGGTGTCTCCACGCTGGAGCCCCCATCTGCAGGGCAGGGCAGGCAGGTGGGGGGCCGTGCTTCCTGAGCCCTCACGCAGGGTCCCACCTGTAGGAGCGCCGGCTCTGGTCCTCACTGGCCTCCAGGAAGTGGGCGCGTGGGGCCTGCAAGTCCAAGTCCTCCTGGGAGGACTCCTGGATCAGGTGCGGCGTCTGGAAGGGAACGAGCACGGAGCAGAGCCCTGAGCGTGGACAGGCCGGCACAGACAGCCCGAGCACAGCTGACTCGCCCACAGGCCTTTCCCCACTCCAGGCGCCCCGCGGCCTTCCAGGAGTCGTCTTAGGGGGCGTGAACTGTGCGTCCACACTAAGAGTGGACACAGGCCTCCTCCCTAGGAGTGGACGTCTCTGCACTTGCCCCGACCACAGCGGAGAGGACGCCTCCCACGCCGGGGCCACGGACCCAACCTCACCGGCACAGCAAGAAAGGGGTGAAGAGGTGGCCCGGGGTCTGGGCGCACGCCCCACACACCCAGGCTCACTGGTGGGGACCAGCTACCTCAGGAGCTAGGAACAGCCTGGCTGGGGCCAGCGGCAGCTGCCCACGTCGCCAGGCCGGCAGAGGCTAGAGAGAGGCCCACAAGCGCGGTCTTCAGAGAGTGATTGGCGACCATGTCCCGTGACTGGGAGCTGCCATGTCCAGCAGAGCAACAGCACATCGGGGGGCATTTGCCTTGCGTGTGTCTCACCAGCACCCCGTACGGCTCCCTGCGTACCACCGACTACGGCCCAACAAGCAAGCAAAAAAAGACGACAAACCAGAAAAGGAAGTTGCCCCGCAAGCCAAAAAGGGGTTATTTTGAAAACGATTTTCTGAAAAATCAAAACCAAAGCTCAGATGTCCCCCCTCGGACTAGGAGGCTAAACTCTGAGAAAGTCCTTCCAACGCAGCTCTCCAGAGTGTGCCAGTGCCACCAGCTGTGCGAGGCCTGGGCTTCATGCCCAGCACCCAGCGGCCTGTCTCCCCGCTGGGAAGGACTGGGCCCAGCACCCCCGAGCGTGGTCCACAAACATAAAAGCAGGGCAGCATCTTCCGTCATCACTACACGACACTGACCTTTCCGCTTCCCCAAAGGTCAAAGCCAACCCGGGGGACGAAATCTTAAGGCAAACAGACACTTAGGGGGCACGTGGAGCCCTGCGGTGAGTCACACACGGGGATGAGGAAGGACAGGAGCCCCACTATCCGCACCCCCCACCCCGCCACGACACTCACTACGCTCATGGCGTCGGCACTGGGAACCGGAAGTAAGTTCTGCTGGTGGAAGCTGGTGGACAGGGCCTGGGACTCCAGCGTGCTCGAGTCCTGTAACTGCTGGACTGCTGGGAACGGGGCCTGCTGACTGTAGGCGTCAGCCACTGGGAAGCCTGCAAGAGCGTCAAAGGGGACATGTGAGGGGACATGAGTGTGAGCTCTGTGTGGGTCATAAGAGTGAGCTGTGAGGGGCCATGAGAGTGAACTGTGAGTAGACATGAAAGTGAGCTGTGTGGGCAGTGAGAGTGATTGTGAGGGGCCATGAGAGTAGCTGTGAGGGCGTGAGAGTAGCTGTGAGGGGCCGTGAGAGTAGCTGAGGGCCGTGAGAGTGATTGTGAGGGGCCGTGAGAGTAGCTGTGAGGGGCCGTGAGAGTAGCTGTGACGGGCCGTGAGAGTAGCTGTGAGGGGCCGTGAGAGTAGCTGAGGGCTGTGAGAGTGATTGTGAGGGGCCGTGAGAGTAGCTGTGAGGGGCCGTGAGAGTAGCTGAGGGCTGTGAGAGTGATTGTGAGGGGCCGTGAGAGTAGCTGTGAGGGCCGTGAGAGTAGCTGTGAGGGGCCGTGAGAGTAGCTGAGGGCCATGAGAGTGATTGTGAGGGGCCGTGAGAGTAGCTGTGAGGGGCCGTGAGAGTAGCTGAGGGCTGTGAGAGTGATTGTGAGGGGCCGTGAGAGTAGCTGTGAGGGGCCGTGAGAATAGCTGAGGGCTGTGAGAATGATTGTGAGGGCCGTGAGAGTAGCTGAGGGCCGTGAGAGTGATTGTGAGGGGCCGTGAGAGTAGCTGTGAGGGCCGTGAGAGTAGCTGTGACGGGCCGTGAGAGTAGCTGTGAGGGGCCGTGAGAGTAGCTGAGGGCCGTGAGAGTGATTGTGAGGGGCCGTGAGAGTAGCTGTGAGGGGCCGTGAGAGTAGCTGTGACGGGCCGTGAGAGTAGCTGTGAGGGGCCGTGAGAGTAGCTGAGGGCTGTGAGAGTGATTGTGAGGGCCGTGAGAGTAGCTGAGGGCCGTGAGAGTGATTGTGAGGGGCCGTGAGAGTAGCTGTGAGGGCCGTGAGAGTAGCTGTGACGGGCCGTGAGAGTAGCTGTGAGGGGCCGTGAGAGTAGCTGAGGGCTGTGAGAGTGATTGTGAGGGGCCGTGAGAGTAGCTGTGAGGGGCCGTGAGAGTAGCTGTGAGGGGCCGTGAGAGTAGCTGTGAGGGCCGTGAGAGTAGCTGTGAGGGCCGTGAGAGTAGCTATGAGGGCCGTGAGAGTAGCTGTGAGGGGCCGTGAGAGTAGCTGTGAGGGGACATGGGAGTGAGCTCCTGGGGCCGCAGGTGACAGCAAGCTCCATGAGCCTGACATGAAAGCAGGGCCAGGCTGAAGCCATGAGGGGCGTCCAGGGGACCAGGGCTGCTCCGACACGTCAGTGACGGGCTCCCCGCTCCCCCACCTGCCAGCAGTGCTCCGTCGTCTGCCCAGGCCAGGAGACTCCCGGGCGGTGCTGAAGCACCTTGTGGAGAACCCGAGCAGCCCCAGCAGTGCCCCGTCAGTCTCCCACACGGACAGCGCCTGCCGGCGCGGGCCTGGTCAGGAAGCACCAGTGCCTGCCCGAACAAAGACACCCGGTCACCCTCACCCGGAAGTGCCACAACGCGCGCCACTGACCTTGGGACAAGGCGGCTGGTCCGAAGGACTGCGCTGGCGCCTGCTCCTCAAACTGGCCGGCCGGGCCCTGCAGGCTGTGCTGAGGGCTCACAAACCGATCTGAAGGGGCACAGGGCGAGGCCCAGTCACAGCCCACCCACGGCCGGGCCCCGCGCTGCCCCCACTTCCGTGCTTCCAGGACTACAGCGGGACTCGGGGCACCCGAGAGCCGAGAGCTGCTCCCGGCCTTGGGGACTGCACAAGTGACTCGCGTCACATGCCCCCAGCCACGGGCGTGGGGAGGCCCAGGAAAGGGGTGGGCGCGGGTGTCCATGCCGCACCTTCGTCTGTCTCCAGCGGCGTCTCGGCCAGCTGCTGGGCCAGGCCTGGCTCTCCCGTGGCCACAACATGCTGCGACTCCAGCGCCAGCAGGCCCTCGGGCTGGGCGGCGGGGGGCGGCGGGGGCGGCGGGAGCTCGCCGCTCTCCATCTCCACCTGCAGGCTCTGCTGGTCCACGGCGCTGTCGTCCAGGGAGGCCGCCTGCTGGTGCTGCTGCAGCTGCTGGGCGAGCTCGTAGCTGCAGAGTCAAGAGCACGCGTGAACACGGGGCGCTGCCGGGCACGGGGGCCTGTTGGCTCGCCCAACAGGGAAGGTGGGTGTCAGCCCGGCGAGAAGGCCAGGCGTGGGGACAGCTGACATGCGGAGGCAGTGTCCGCTAAGTGACTGGACCTGGGGCAGTCAGTCAGGGCCGGCTCTCAGAGCCCTGGTCACCTGACTATACTGGACACTCTTTCTGCTCTTTGTTTAAAAAAAAAAAATGTCTTTTGTGTTTGCATCTAACTTTTGACTATCGTGTATTTGTTTTGTGGTGGTGCCAGGAACTGAACTTAGGGCCTCGCACCAGACCTGGCAAGTGCCCTGGCCCTGAGCTACCTCCGAGCTCCGGGCAACCCTCTGAAGACAGGCTGAGAAGCGTTTCGGCCAGCTCAGGTGAAGCATCAGAGACAGAAACACCCGCTGGAGCTGGTCCGAGCAGCATGAGAGCCCGTGGCCCGCAACAACCAAACCGAAACTGCCAGGCCGCTGCCGTCCGGGAGACACGCCGTGACTCCCGCTCCCCCCGGCTCCCCCGGCGCGGCCTACCGGTGGGTCTTCATGTGCTTCTTGCAGTTGAGGGAGGTCTTGAAGGTCTTCTGGCAGTAGGGGCACATGTAGGGCCGCAGGTCGTTGTGGATGCCCATGTGCCGCCGCAGGCTGCCGCCCGTGGTGAAGGCGCCGTTGCAGACCAGACACTTGAAGGACTTGAGCCCCGTGTGCGTGCGCACGTGGGCCTTGAGCACGCCTGCTGAGACGAAGCCGCGGCCGCACTGCGAACACTTGAAAGGCTTCTCCCCGGTGTGGGACCTGCATGGACGGCCACGGAGGCCACACCCGGCCCGGGCCTCAGTCTCTCACCGTCACCACCCACAGCTCCTTGGAGCTGCCACCCAGAGGGCACTCGGAACACCTGACACTGGTACCGACCACATCCGCCCAGCAGACTGAGCTGCCCTCGATGCTCCCACAGTCCACACACACCAGGAGGGGGACGCAAACCCGGTGGCAAGATCAGGGCTAAGTATTTAAGTCAAGACACTAAAGCATAAAAATACCAAGTGTCACAACTGCAGGGCCAATGTGGCATTTTAAATACCAAAGCTAATGCTCCCCGTGCCCCATCCTGAACCTCCTGACAGGCACCAGGCGCCCAGCCCTGCAGCGTCTGGGTGTCCTGGGCCCTGAGCAGGGGCCTTACCTGATGTGCTGCTTAAGGTGGCAAGATTTTTTATATGCGCGATGACAGTAAAAACACTTGTAGGGTCTATCTGCTTCATTTACAAAATTATTATTAAAATAACTTTGGAGAAACTGGTTCCGTGGAATGGGCTGGATAAGACCTATGAAAGAAAAGAAAATCAGGGAAAATCAACTCACTGTCAAATCCATTCCGGCTGAGCTTCCAAGCACAGCCACAGGAGTTGCCGTCGGCGGGTCGGCAGCCGCAATCAGGCTCGCCTGTGAGCCTCTGGCTGGCCTGTCCCCTCGTCTTTGCCGTCTCCTTTACTCTGGAGAATCCCAAGCTCTCACCCTCGGATCTTTCTAAGTAAGTTTCAATAAAATTATCCTGTTTCACAAAACAAAAGCCACAGTCACTGATCCATTCTCTCGTCGCCCTAGGCATCCCCACGCTGCTCAGCCTCAGCAGAATCACACTTCCAGGGAACGCACAGACAGCCCAGCCAACGCCAGCGAGCCCCTGCGCCCCGACATTGTCCAGCACTGGGGTGGGGGACAGTCACCCGCTTCCGGAGGCCAGCGGGGCTAAGACACTCCAGGAAAGGCTGCCGGCAGCCGTGCAGCTTCTCCTACCCGACTGGACGGGACGCGCAGTGACGGCAGTCAATCTTGAGTAGGAAAATGCTAACACTCAGGCTGACCCATCAGTGACCTCTTCTACAAGGGCTAAACTGCTCCAGGGTGGGCTACGAGAATCTTCACACGCTTTCTTCCGAGGAAATCTTTTTGATCGTTTATAGTGAATTAATCATGACGAGCAGTACAAAATAAATTATTTAGGGCCTGCCGTTGGGGCAGGCTTGGGGGTAGCTGGGAAAACTAGAAATAATGGTGGTGAGAAGGTGCAATGGTGGTGGGATTGGTGTTGGGATACAAATAATCACTAACAACTCTATAAAAATAGAATTTTAAATGGGGGGGCTGGCTTCGGGCTCTGGACCCTCCCGCATGCTGGCTGTGGTTGCTCGACAGTCTGAACACGAGCTGACGACAGTGTGTCTGGTCTGAAACCCCTTGTCTTGAGGCCTGGTTTGCCTCGCGTAAGCCGTGAACACGGGCACTGCACAAAAGCAGGACCCCTCACGGCGCACCGAGGGCTCCAGGCACTGCTCAGCACGGAACAGCCCTCTTCTTCCGAAGCTGCTTCTGCGCAGCGTCTCCATCATCTGCGGTGACTGAGACGGAACGTCGAGCCCGCACAGCTGGCTCACTCCTCGGCGGCCCCCGGCCCCCCACCCCCGCCTGGGTCCGGAGCCCCTCGCACAGCCGTACCGACGTCGGTGATGAGGATGGGCTCCTGCAGAGGCACATCGGGCACCGGGGCGCTGCCCTTGCCCGCGCGGGCCTTGGCGGGCTTCCGCTGGTGCCGAAGCCTCCGCAGCTCCGTGTGCCTGAAGTGGGAAGCAATGTGAGTCTTCCTGTGGCCTGAGGTCCGGAACTTTTTGTCACAGTGAGGACACGCGAAAGGTCTGACACCTGCTGGCAATGAAAGGACACAGGAGACTCACTCCAGCAACGTCTGCCGTGAGCACCCCAGCCCTGCCGGGCAGACCCGCCTGGCACTCGGGCTGACGGCTCCATGCCCACCACGCCCCACGCCCCACGACACGTCTCCCAGCAGGGAGCCGTCTCGCACCAGGGGCGTAGGCAGAGTAAGAACACTGCGTCCTCTCAGGAGAGAGCCTCTGCCCGTCACGCCACGGGCCGCACAAACAGGGCAACATTCCCGCTCTCGCGCCAGCGCCCCCAGCGAGGGGGACGCGCAGACAGCTGGGCCGCCCTGCACCATGAATAATGACAGTGGCGGTTTCCTACCAACAATCACTTCCCTTTGGAGAGGAAAGCCCCTTCCTTCACCATTTAATCAGAAAATAAAAATGCAGACTTCCAAAGAAGTGACCAAATCAACCCATTTTAGCTTTTTCAAAAACCCCATGGTCACAGGGGTCTGGGGAGGGAGCCAGAGTTAAGGAGCCCGGGGGCTGGGGGCAGTGACCTGTGGGCAGGCAGACTCTGACCCTCCCTTCCGGCCAGTGGAGGGAAGGCTCTGCCGAGGCGGCCGACAGCAGCTTGGCCGAGGCCCCTCCCCAGGCCCAGACAACCCCAGGCCTCAGCCCAACCCGACCCCCAGAACCGGTGGGTGTCTCACTGGGCAAGTGAGAGCCCATGAAGCGGAAACCCTCCCAGGCCTCTGCCTGAGCCGCACACCCAGCCCTGTCCAGGTTCACTTCTGCTCCCCAGCAGTGCTGGGGGCCACGAGGGCCAGGCACTGGGTGACCACGCGGCCCTGGGGTCCGTCTCAGGCCCCCACCTCAGGGCATGCACACCTGTGGGTGGGCGCGTACCTGTGTGCAGGCGGATGTGCACCTTGAGGCTCCCCGAGGTGGAGAAGCTCTTCATGCAGTGCTGGCACTTGAACGCCTTGATGCCCGTGTGGGTCTTGATGTGGGCGGTCAGCGTGCTCTTGACGGCAAAGGCCCGGAAGCACTGGGGACACTTGAAGGGCTTCTCGTGGGTGTGAATGCGGATGTGGCGGACCAGGTCACTGGGCTTCCGGAATTCCTTGGTGCAGTAGGGACACACGTGCCACCGAACCCCATTCTCCTCGCGGATGGACCCTGCGGCAGAGAGCAGAGCAGAACCGTCCCCCTGGGCCAAGACTCCGCACATGCCCATACCAGGCCACTGCGGGGGGGGGGCCCAGGGTCAGCACCAGAAGCCTGTGGCGTGGCCGCAGCAGAGGACAGGTCGATTCTGGACAGAGCCGGTATCTGTACCACTGAGCACTGAGGACTCAGAGAGGCCGAGTTCCTGGGAGCAGGTGAAAGGCTCGGAGTCGCGCAGAGACCCAGGGCCAGCAGCAGGTCTCCAGGCCCAGGGGGCACGGGAGCCACACACGTGCGCTCCCAGGCCCGAGTGCCCCAGGACGGCCTGGGCCGTGCCCAGCCCTGCAGGCATCAAGCAGAGACACCCACGCCCCGTGAGGAAATGCTCTGCACTGCCAACCATCGGGGAGACGCAGAACCAAACAACTAGGAGGGACCATCTCCCGCCACAGAGACGGGCACGCATCCCAACGAACAAGAACCACCAGGGCTGGCGCAGATGTGGGGAGAGAGGGTCTCTCGTGCACTGCTGGTGGGATGCCGACTGGTCCAGCCTCTTTGGGAAACAATATGGACATTCCTCAAAAAACTACAATTGAGCTCCCATGTGACCCAGCAATACCACTCCTGGGAATATACCCTGGGGGTCCAAAAACACAGCAGAAACACCTTCTGCATCCCTGTGTTCACTGCAGCACCGTTCACGGTAGCTAGAATCTGGAAACAACCCGAGTGCCCGAGAACAGATAAATGGATCAAGAAACCGTGGTACATCTACACAGTGTACAGTGCAATACTATGCAGCCTTAAGGAAAAATCACTGTCACTGTATCACTGTCATCCCGTTGATCATCGATTTGCTCGAGTGGGCACCAGTAACATCCCTATTCGTCCTAGCCCTAAGATTTTAGCAGCCTCTCTTTACTCGTTCTTCCCAGCAGTGCCCATTCCCTTAGGAAAATTAAGTGCCCATTCCCTTAGGAAAATTAAGTCACGAAATTTGTCTAAAAAAGGATAGACTTGAAGAATATCATGCTGCATGAAAGAAGTCGGGAGAGGGACAGATACAGAATGACTGCATTCATTTCTGGGATATAAAAAATATAAAAACATATAAAACTAATGGGCTGGAGCGATAGCACAGCGGTTGGGCTTTCGCCTTTCACGCGGCCGACCGTGTTCGATTCCTCTGCCCCTCTCAGAGAGCCCGGCAAGCTATCAAGAGTACTGAACCCGCACGGCAGAGCCTGGCAAGCTACCCGTGCGTATTGGATATGCCAAAAACAGTAACAATAAGTCTCTCAATGAGAGACATTACTGGTGCCCACTTGAACAAATCGATGAGCAACGGGATGACAGTGACAGTGATAAAAATAACCAAGATCTGTGAAAGCAGGCCCAGAGCACTGGTCAGTGGTGGGTCAAGGTGTGGGGATGGAGGGTGGTTAAGGTACAGGAAGGCCCAGTGTGACAACACTAGATGGAAATGATCACTCCGGACAAGAACTGAGTATTGACAGCAGGTAAAGGGTATGCATGATAACCTATCGCAAACCGCAATGCCTAAATTGAGAGAAAGAGAAAGGGAGGAGGGAAAGAGAGAGAGGGGAAGAGAGAGAGGGAGGGAGGGGGAGAGAGAGAGGGAGGGAGAGGGGGAGAGAGAGAGAGAGAGAGGCCTGCCATAGAGGCAGGCTGGGGCAGGGGCGGCTTGAAGGGGGGGAGGGAACAGGACATTGTGCTGGGAAACGACACAGGAGGAGGGATGGGTGTTGGAACATTCTGTGACGGAAACCCAATCACGAACAGCTCTGTAACGCTCTACCTCACGGTGACTCAATTACAAACAAACTCACGCTACAAAGGCAAAGCTCGGGAGACGCCGGCTCTGACGCCAGAGGACAGCCACTAAGAGCTCAGGCGGCCCCACGGCGCTGACAGTGACCAGCTGGAGACACCGAGGGCCTCTCGCCTGCAGCCTACTGCTCGCTTCCCCAGTCGAGTCGGGGCTGACTTATCTCAGACTGATTTCACTGAGGGAAATAAACCAACTGAAATAACATCTTAAGTATAACAGTTAAAGTAGGCAGCAGAATCACTCTGGAAACGTTCTGTTACATTTACAACCTGGGGAAGGAACCCACTCTCTAAAACTGTCCGACACCCCCTCCCCGCCCTCCAGGGCACTTCCTGCTGCTCTCAGAGGTCACTCCCAGCAAAGCCCGTGACGTGCGGGGCCTGGGCCAAGCTGGGCGCAGGCAAGCAGGCGGCTGCACACACAGACCATCACTCTGGCCTCGAGGGCTTTGGGGGGGGAGAAGAACATATCCCATTTCCTTCTTTCGTCAACTGACAAGCCGGAGACTGCCCCCGAGAGACAGCCGCTTCTCACGAACACGGCCACAGGCGGCTTTGCCTATTTATTTTTCTGCCAGAAAGTGGGATGTGAGCATCATGTGAACTCTGGGGGGCGTGATCTGAGCCAGGACCGCGGACGATGCCAGGGCTTAGGGACACCATGCCGGTGCCCACCCGGGTCGCTGGGGCCCAGACGGGGTCTCAGCCAAGGCCAGTGACATTCCAGGGGCCCAGGCTGTGGAGATTAGCTGGGAAAAGCCACTTACACAGCAGGTGTCTTAGACTAAGGGCCAAGTGCCCTGAACTGTTTTTCTCTTTGTAATCCTACCAGAATAGATCACGCAGGAACACCAAGCGTGCGGTGGCACCAGCTTGTGCAGAAATATCCCGACGCAGGCAAAGAAGTCAGAGAATGAAAAGCACTGAGGTTTGAAAGCAGCGAGCCAGGACGCGAGAGAGGAGAAACAGAACATGGGCCCACTGCTGGAATCGGCTCGATGCTTAAGTGCTTACTTAACAACACCTGAGACCTGCACCTGAAAGCCAGCAGGTGAAACCAAACTCAGACATCACTGAGAGGCCTGAAGACCCACCCCACAGAGCGGGCATGAGAGGGGCAGACTTCTCGCATCTTTGGTTAGTGAGGAAACGGGCCCAGCAGTCTGGCTTTCCCAGAATTAAAGTGTCCCGAGTCCTGGGGGCTGCCCCGCCGACATCTCCGTTACTGAGCCGGACACACCCCGGTCAGATTAGCGTCTGCAGAGGCCCCTGGCCCCTCATCCCCGGGAGGCGGAAGGGGCGCAGACCGGAAGCAGCGTGCCCTGCCCCTGGCGGCCCACATCCTCTCCACGGCGCTGACCTAAAGCACAGCCACCTTCAGGTGGGACAGTCGCCATGGGGCAGCGGAGACGTGCAGCAGGGCATGCCCTGGCCCCCGCACCACACAGCCACACCACACTGCAGGACAGGCTGTGGCGTCTTCCAGGGCGAGAGGCTGCCCGGGCAGGTGAGGGCTGGGGCTCACGGAGCCAACCTCAGGGCACGCTGCATGGGCCCCTGGGAGGCGCTGCCCTCTGGCCGCATGGACCACCCGGGTTTCAGCTCTGGGGAATGGACAGGGGCTGTGAGGCCGTGGGCACCCTGGGGTCCTGCTCAGCACCAGGCACACCCTGGCAGGGCATCTCGCTGCGGGAGATGGACAGACACAGACGCCACGAAGGGTGGAGCTGGGAAGGAGGATGGGGCTGTGCGGGGGGTGGGGGGGGGCGGCGGGACTGTGTGGGGGAGAGGGCGGGACTGTGGGGGGAGGAGGCGGGGCTGTGCGTGGGAAGGGGGTGGGGCTGTGCGGGGCTGTGCGGGGAAGGGGGCAGGCGGAGTCCAGGGGATGCTCTCTCGCCGTGCTGGCCTCTGAGCTGGCCGTGCCCGCCGACAGGCACTCGCGCCCTGGCACTCCCGCACGGCAGCCCCCACGTGCGCACACCGGCCACCAGGGCCCGGGCACCCACCACATCTGGTCCCCAGGACACAAGGGCAGAGCCGGACGCAGGGAAGGGGAGCAGACACCGCTGTGCCCGCCCAGCCCGCCCTGCAGCCCCACACTGGCCTCTGCTCCTCACGGGAGGATCCACAAGCATCGGGAGTGGCCATGGCTGTGCCTGGGACAGCTGGGAAGGCTGAAGGTGAGGATGGCGCGGGCCGGCTGCCCTGCCGGAGCCCCAGGGCCACGGGTCAGAGGGGCAGGCTGCAGGGGCCAGAACCCGGGAGCCAGCAGGGGACGGTGACGGGACCCCGGGGCTGGACCGTGGACAGAGGACAGTAGGGAAGGTGCAGACGAGCCCGGGGGTACGGGCGTCCGGACACTCCTGGGGTTGGCGCCCGGGAACAACCCCAGTGGCCGCCAAGTCTGTGTGCACGGCGGGAGGGGCGGGACCGTGGGTAGGGACAGAGGAGCACAGGGGCTCCAGGGCCGGGGCAGCGAGCGGGAGGAAGCGGGCAGGAGAGCGGGAGGGGGTGGGCCGGGGTCCGCCCTGTGCAGCAGCCCTCGGTGGCAGCGGGGGACGCGCAGCCGCTTACCGGGCAGGAAGGGGGACTTCTTCCTGAGCACTTTCTTTTCCTTCTTGTCCAGCTTCTCGGGGCTGTCCTGCTCTTTGTCTGGCTCCCCGTCGGCAGGCTCCGCCGGCTCCCCGGCCACGCTGGCCATGTCCGCGGGCTGCAGCTGGGCGCTGGGCGGCCTGGCTGGGCTGGCGTCGCTGGGAGGCGCTGCAACTGGAATTGAAGACAGCCCACTGTTTTCTAAGGCTTGCTGAGACAGAACAGAACTAAGAGGTTAGGAGACACGGAGGCCAAGACAGTCACACAGCCCGCAGGAGCCCCGGGAGCCCGCGCCACAGGCCCACCCACCCCCGGGGCGCCAGCCTGCTCCTCTCCACCCACGACGCGGGGCACGTCCCCCGGCTGAGCGCAAGGTCACTGCAGTAAGCGAGCCAGGCCGCAGGAGCCATCCCCGGACGAGTCTGCTCGGACCCCACACTCGGGGCGGGGGCCCTGTCCACCCTTAAGGCGGAGTCGGTGAGGGGCCTTGTCCGGCCTCTACGGATCCCCTGAGAGTCCAGCCCGGACCAATGGCCAGGGGAAGGGGTCTGCTCCGGAAACGAAGCGGAAGTGGAGTGGGACAATCAGACAAGAACTCGGCACCGTTGGGCCCGGCTCTCCCACGAGCAAGTCCCTGTACGCTGGCCTTTGGGGGCAGTGGCCGGCAGCTCTGAGGACCTCCAGACAGTTACATCAGGGCCCCACAGAGAACCAGGTGTCCTGTCCACAGACCAGGAAGTCCCGCAAGGCCCGAGCACTCGGCGGCCCTGCTTCCCCGAGAAAGCCACTGACGCACAGTCGAGTCGGGGGACGTGAGCACCGAGCCCCGAGGTACTGCCCAGCGGGCGGGTGCGGAGCAGGGGAGCGGGGCAGCCGAGCCGGCGCCCGCGTGCCTCACCTGCAGGATGTCGGGGCTGACGCCCACCGTGATGCTCAGGTGGTGTCCGGGCTGAGGGGCCTGGCTGGCCTCCACTGGCCCCGGCTCCGACAGCTCCAGGAGCTGCTGGATGACGTCGGTCACCGCCTGTGCGTTCTGCTGGCTCGGGGTGGACGCGACCTGGGCTTCCGTCTGCTGAAGAGGTAAGGTCTGGAAAAGCGTGGCCTGCAAGAGCAACCGCTCATGAGAAGCAGAACCTGCCGGTGCCCGCACTCGTGCCCGGCCGCCGCCGCCCAGCAGTGCCGCCCCGGCCTGCTGTGCTAGACCCGGCGGCAGCCCCGGACAGACACACAGCTGGGGAGTTTCTGAGTTCAAACAGTGTCGCGGCGCCACAGGCGTCCCCACGTTATAGAACTGGCTCTTGGGTAAAACCTGCTCTGAGTGACAGGGAGATCGAACGTCTCCATCCACCTGCTCCAGACGCCAGCGGCCCCGACGAGGGAGGCGGTCAGCGCTCGTCTGGAGGGAAGGACTGTGAAGGACAAAGGCTGACTCGGCTTCAGAGGAACAGGAGGGACACCACAAAAAAGTCCCGAGAAGCAGATGACAGACACAAACTGGCCGCAGTGAAAGGACCTGGCTAGCGTAGAATCCTCCGAGGTGCCCGAGGGGCAGTCAGAGGAAGCCCAGCGAGAAGGCCGGACAGCGTCTGAGAGACCAGACACAGCAAGCACAGCCCAGCTGGGGGAGAGGGCGGGAGGCCCAGTCTCCAGTCCCCCACACTCCTCCGCAGGTTTTGATAAAAAACCACAAACTTTGAATACGCCCAGCATCGCCACCCCAGGCGACTGAGTCACGTTTGATCTACATCGCCAGATTAAAGAGTGAGAACTCTCACTATTGGGTTACACACTGAACTTATATTGTAAAAAATACTTAATTCAAAACAGACTATTAAAACTTTTAAATTCATCTAACTTTGATTTTGGGACTTACTCCTGGCTCTGTGCTCAGGGATCACTCCTGCCAGGGTTCAGGGGAACCGGACACAGTGCCAGGGATCAACCCCACTTCCGCCACATGCAAGGCAAGCGCCCTGCCCACAGTGCCATCTCCCTAATCATTCTCCAGGATTAAAAGTTATTGAAACACTTGTCCAAACTCAGCCCGGGCTGGAAACATTTGAAGAAAAGAGAAAGAAGCAAACACTTCGTGCACACTGGGGGTTTAAGAACAAGACCCAAATGAGCCACGCTGGGTGCATCAGGGCAGCGGTGCTGACACAGGCGGGCACGGCCACACAGCTGGATGCTCAGACCCCTGTCCCGACAGACGGGCCCAGCCTCTGATGTTGTGACTTGTCACCAACAGAGAGGGGAGCCCCGGGCCCTGGCACAGGAGAGCGGGCAATTCTAAACATGCGTTAGACCCCTCTGCTTCCCCACAGCTCAACGTCCAGAGGAGGACGAAACGGTCGAGTCTCAGCTATGACATAAGCGGGACGGAAGACAACCGTACCGCTGACCTCGGGAATGCGGGTTTCCTAAAGAAGAATCAGCTCTGGCCACTTTACGAGCCCACACGTCAGAGCATCCCGCATCAGAGGGGCACCAGCGGCCCCGCGCCAACCCCGACACAGCCGGGCGCCTTCCTGGCCCCGAGGGACGCTGCCTTCCCAACTTACCGCTAAGACCTGTGCGGTCTCGGAGGAGGCTGTGGGGGTCTGCGGGCCGCCCATGTGCATCTTGCTGATGTGCGTGTTCAAGCTACCTAAACTTTTAAACACGCAGCTACATTCTGTACAGTTATACGTAGGGCCATTCTTCACCTTAAAGAATAAAAATGAGAAACATGACTTTGTACGAGGACTGATAAAAGCACTTCAATTACAGCAAACTGTAGTTTCACTGGAGAGAGATCGTCTCCTCAGCACTGCGCTCCCGAAACCAGCTCCAGACCTGCCCCTCTGTCAGGACTGCTAGTAGGAGGGATCGGAACTCCAGTCTTTCCTGCAAGCCTGAACCAGCTGAGAAGAGCACACATTTCCATTACTGTGACAGGGCAAATGTCTAATAATCATGCTCAATTCCTTAAGTGCTCACTTTTCCCGTTGCTGGCGGGGCGGGGGTGGTTCTCAAGCGGGGCTCAGGGGTCCCGGGCTCCTCGCGCGCATGGCCAGCCCGGGCCCTGTAGGCCCACACCATCTCCCGGGCTCCTGATCCAGCACAATGTTCCCCAGTGGAGTGCCAGAGATTGCCGTGACTCTGACCGACACTGCTGGGTAACACAGGTCAGGAAGGACGGCGCCCACTGGCCACTGCCTCATCAGTTCCACAGTTCCCTATGTGACTTCTCGACATACCCACAGTGACAAAAGTGGGCTGGCAGAACCGGGCTGGGGCTGGCGGAGGGGGGCGACTGGCAAGACTGGGCTGGGGCTCGGGGGGCAGCGGGCAGGACTGGGCTGGGGCTCAGGGTGGGGTTGGGGGGCGACTGGCAAGACTGGGCTGGGGCTCAGGGGGCAGCGGGCAGGACTGGGCTGGGCCTTGGGGTGGGGTTGGGGGGCGGCGGGCAGGACTGGGCTGGGGCTCAGGGGGTGGGGTGGGGGACGGCGGGCAGGACTGGGCTGGGGCTCGGGGTGGGGTGGGGGACGGCGGGCAGGACTGGGCTGGGGCTCGGGGTGGGGTGGGGGACGGCGGGCAGGACTGGGCTGGGGCTCGGGGTGGGGTGGGGGACGGCGGGCAGGACTGGGCTGGGGCTCGGGGTGGGGTGGGGGACGACGGGCAGGACTGGGCTGGGGCTCGGGGTGGGGTGGGGGACGGCGGGCAGGACTGGGCTGGGGCTCGGGGTGGGGTGGGGGACGGCGGGCAGGACTGGGCTGGGGCTCGGGGTGGGGTTGGGGGGCGGCGGGCAGGACTGGGCTGGGGCTCGGGGTGGGGTTGGGGGGTGGCGGGCAGGACTGGGCTGGGGCTTGGGGTGGGATGGGGGGCGGCAGGCAGGACTGGGCTGGGGCTCAGGGACAGACTCAGCCCCAGTGCCCTGCCCCGCGGCCTCTGGGCAGAGGCAGTGCCAGGACGGCTCGGGGCAGCACACGGGCACGTCTGCGCACACCGGCCACGGCAGAGCGTCCTGCCCCCTCAGGTCTCCTTTCTCTCCCCCCGGCGAGCACCTGCTTGCCAAAGGGGCGAGTGTGCAGCAGCCCTCGGAGCTGGCCGTGTGGGAACTGTTCCCACGCGTTCCTCCACGGGCGTGAATCCTGGGGCTGGAGCGAGAGCACAGTGGGAAGGCAGGCACTTGGTCTGATGCCACGGCCCACAGGGACCCCGCGGGCCCCCCCAGAGTAATCCCGGGGCGCAGAGCCAGGAGTGAGCCCCGAGCACTACAAACACACGAATAAACAGACTCAGCTCTCGGAGGCTGCCGGTGCGGAGACAGAAATCACTCGCGCCTCCCGCACAGAGGTCTGGGGCTCGGACTCTGCGTCAAGGGGAACACGGGGAGCGACGCGCGAGCCCCGCACCACTTACCTCGGAGTGGACCCTCTGCACGTGGGACTGCAGGTTCCCCTTCTGAGAAAAGGCAGCGGGACAAAAGGCACAGGCGTGGGGCTTTTCACCTGTATGCTTGATCATGTGGGTCTGCAGCGCCCCCTTCTGGTTAAAGGCTTTTCCACACTCGCTACACTTGAAGGGCCTTTCACCTGAGGGGAGAGCCGGGGTGAGCGTCGCTCCCTGCATCCTGCTCCGGCCACCAGCGTCCACGGGCTCTGCCCTGGAGCCCAGCCCGGCCCCCCAGCACAGGGCGGCTGGTCACGAGCAGGGGGGTGCAGGGCGCAGAGCCCAGCGCTGTGAGGGGAGGGTGAGGGCACTTGAGGGTCTCTACGTTCTGGCTCTCCACTCTGGCTCAAGTCCGGAACATTCTCCACCTGATTTTTCACAGACTAACACGCCAAGGGGCCAGGGACACGCTCAGCAGCAGACTGGCCTCGGCGAGTGGAGGGAGACAAACTCAAGCTGAGAACTCGGGAAACCCAACGTCTCATCACATTTTTAAAGATGTTATTTTCTTCCTTCTTTTTTCCCTAAGTTTTCTCTTATTAAAGCACTGTGAGTTCCACAGTTAGCCGGAGCTGGGTTTTGACATACAGTACTCCACCCCCGAGTCCGCCACCCTCCAGCAGCGTTCCCAGGGTCCCTCCCGATCCCCTGGGCCACACCCAGGCCCCCTGCTTGACGGGCCCCTTCTAGGTTCGGGTCTCATGGTGTTGGGCTGTGGATACTGGCTCTGCCTTCCCTAACACACCAACGCACCTTGACCCAAGATGCCAATTTGTTTCCTGGCTCGAAGGAATCACCGAACACTGGTGTTCTGGAAATCTCAACTTTGTCCTGACACGTACACAAAGTCAAATGAGCCTGAGTCACGTCACAAAATCCCACCTCAAAATCCCGGGCTCCACAGCGGAACCAGGGACAGCACGGCATGTGCTGAGAACTGGACGCTCAACAGAGGACACGTCAGAAGCACGGGAGGAAATACAACACAGCATGTCACGCCTGCTCGAAGGCGGTCACACGGGTCCTTCTTCCCGGGAGCCCAGTGAGCAACGCAGCTGCCTCGGCCAGAGATGCTCCCCTGGGCCCCCGGAACGCAGGGGCCACAGGTGGGAGTCACATCCACTCAAGGACCAGGCGGCAGGGCCGGAGCCACAGGAAGGACGCAGTGGGCAGGAAAGGCTGGCGAGCAGTGTCCTCGGCCAGCCCTGGGGACAGTGTCAGGAGGGGCCCAACGGCGAGGCTGAAAGGCCACGCGGAGCCAGCAAGCAGGCGAGACGGGACCCAGGAGCGTTTCCTTCCTCCTCGTGCTTCCCGGCTGAGGAGGAGGTGGGGCCCGGGAGTGAGAACTGACCGCGCCCCCCCACGGCTGCCCGGGACCCTGAGCACCAGACACCATCGGTCCCTACACCCTGACGCTCGTCACAAACGAGGCACCCGCACATTCCCTCTGTCCTTGCAACGAAGACGGAACGACGCTCGTGTCTTCCAAAGGGAGGAACGAAAGCACAGAGCGACCATTCCGGCCGCCAAGTCTGGCCCCGAGGCCCTGGCGAAGGCGCACCTGTGTGGATCCTGATGTGCCGAGTCAGCTGGCTCGGCTTCTGGAACGTCTTTCCGCAGTGCGGACACGAGTAGGTGAACCCGCTCCTGTCGACGTTCCGATTGTAGGACCTCGTACTCGCCACCCTGCAAAACACGAGAAAGGCCAGCTGGGTACCCGCCTGCCCCCAGTCTGGGGCTGGTCCAGGCCACCAGCACCCTCTGGACGGTGAAGTGGCCTCCACACCCCGAGGAGAGACCTGGTCTCTCAGGCCCAGAGGGGCAGGCGGGCCCGGTGCCCCCTGCGGGAGGATGAGCTCTCCCTGCAGCGTCTGACACGGCACCTGTGCACATGTGTGTGCGCGGACGCTGCTCCCTCCAGTGCTCACCACC
Organism: Sorex araneus; assembly: GCF_027595985.1. Classification (NCBI taxonomy): domain Eukaryota; kingdom Metazoa; phylum Chordata; class Mammalia; order Eulipotyphla; family Soricidae; genus Sorex; species Sorex araneus. The sequence continues at coordinate 379,845,561 of NC_073303.1, read as the reverse complement.
GCACACACAGCTCTGCAGGGCACAGAAGCCGGCGGGCCCCGAACTCCTCTCCCTTCGGCTGCAGCGCTCTGCAGAGCAGCCCCCGCCCCCGACAGCCCCACCCCTACAGCCACTGCCTGACTCACAGGACCCCGCACCGGCCCCGTCTCCCTCCCCGGAGCAGCTCCTGCAGAGCAGGGCCATAGGCCGCAGGCTGCGACTAGGCAGCTCTGGGGCCTCAGTGTGTCCGCAGGCCGTGCCAGAACCGTGCCCCTCGGCCTGGCTCATACCCTGACCAAGTGGCCGAGGCCTCTGTGAGGGTCGTGGCTGCTGCTACAGGGACCCGCTGAAGAGCGAGGTGACAAAGATGAGGGCGCTGCCTTCCCACGAACCCCACTGGCTCCACGTCCCCCAAAGACCACAGTAACAAGGCAGGGTCTGAGCAGGCCAGGGGAGACACCCGAGACCGTGGGGCTCTTGGCACTGAGCGGGGCTTGGGCACCGTCGCACAGGCCTGGCCCCGCCCAGGCGGCTCTCGGCAGGGAGACACACAGGCCGGCAGGCCTCTGTGCTGGCCACAGGAGCACCGCTGGCCTGGCCCCACATGCGGCGGGCGAGGCTGACCCACTGCAGCCAGAAGGGGCCGATACCTCGTTCCCTCACTGCCACAGACGGTGGACGGCCAGCTCCTGTCTCTGAGCGCCCGCCACAAAGCTCCCTCCGGGCAGCTGACGCTCTCTGTTGGCAGGTGGGGGGGTTCCCTTTCTCAGCAGGCCCCACGCCAGGCCTGGCAATGTTCGGCCCAGCTGGGTGGGGCGGACAGTCCACTGCTCACGGCCCAAACTGCTGCGGGATGCCTGGGCCACACCAACAGTGCCCAGGGTGCCCTGTGGTGTCACGGGTCCAACTCGGGACTTGGCGTGGCAGGCGTGCCTCGGTCCTGAGCAACCTTCCCGGCCCTGGCACTCTTTCTTTGGTCTGGGGGCAGCAGGCGACGCCCCACAGTGCTCAGGCACCATAGGGGACGCCAAGCAGCACTGTGGCCGCTGTGCTGCCTCCTGCTTGTGCATTCCCGAGGTCATCTTCCTCCGTCGGGATGAGCTGCGAGTCACACACGCACGGAGGGAGCTCAAGGCTGGAAGCTGCGCCTGGGTCCCTAAAGCAGCCCTAGTCTGTGACCCACGGGGCCGCACGGACCGGGCCGCCCGCCCACAACACTCGTACCTGACTTTGTAGTGGGTCTTCGTGTGCTCCTTCAGCTGCAGGGGTGTCTCGCACTCCTTCCGGCAGGCCTTGCACGTGAGTGGCCGGCTCCCGGCCAGCTCCTGGCGGTGCCCCTCCATGTGGCCGGCCAGCTGGCTCTGCAGCGCGAACTCATCCCCACACTCGGAGCAGATGAGGTTCTGGAGAAGAAAGGGAGAGGCACCCGTGAGTGGCCACGCACGAGCTTCACCCAGACACGTGTGGGTCCAAGGGGACGTCCCGACACCGTCTCTTCCCCTGGAACAAACAGTGCTTTCTCCTCTCCAAAGACAGACCACGGCGCCCAAGTGCAAACATGTAAAACTCACGTCTTTATTGGAAGAAAAACAGAAACCCAGGGGAAAAGATGAACAGGACTTAACACCGGACTTTAACATGTCTGTGAGGCATAGAAGGACTGCACTCATCTGTGGAGTATGAATAACATCACATGAGGCTGACACCCAAGGACAGTAGATACAAAGGCCAGGGGGATTGCCCCATAGCTGGAAGACTGCTTCATGAGCGGAGGGGAGAGGCAGATGGAACAGAGAAGGGATCACTAAGAAAATGATGGCTGGAGGAACCAGTCGGGATGGGAGATGCATGCCGAAAGTAGATAATGGACCAAACATGATGACCTCTCAGTGTCTGTGTTGCAAGCCATAATGCCCCAAAGTAGAGAGAGAGTATGGAGAATATTGTCTGCCATGGAGGCAG